>NC_135694.1:4268504-4343270 GCF_964276395.1 Gasterosteus aculeatus | reverse complement strand
TTCAGGAGTGATTACGATGTCTAACAGAAGAAAAGGGAACAAAACCCAATCAGTTGGGTCAATTAACAGGGCACGCTTGCGTATTTGAGTCTACATGTCTCCTGTATGTCATTCCCCTGGTTGTTTGCCGTAACTGCCCTCTGGAAAGCCTTTTGGATGAGTAATAGAAGTGATATAATAAGGGGAAAGGTTCAGAACGTGAGCTCCTATTTTGGAGGCTTTTGGCAGAAGTACAACGGCTCAAAACTCAAAAGGCTTATAGATCATTCCTTCCAAAGGTGCTGCATGGGGTTGAGGTCAGAGCTACGGGCAGGCCAGTCCACTCCGAAAACCCCAAAACAAACGGCAAAACAAAAAAAAACACTTGACAGCAACAGACGTTAAATATGTCGGTACATATGTAGCCGCTCATCATTCACTCCTGTCGAAATGTGGCCCTCGGGGGGTCTTACATTTCTGGTTAATCTAATACTTCTCTCGCGGGCCGTGTCGAGAAACGCCGTTCTGCCTGTGCCTTTTCCACATTATTTCAGGTGACTCCATCACCTGTGGCCAGAAGGAACCTCCTAATGGTCATTTTCATTTGATAATTGGTTATCTTGACATTTCAAACCGGCTCCATAATTTGTTCGTCTCTATTGTGAGTGGCTCGTTAATTAGAGTGCGTCTGTGCTTAGCTCGCCATTTCCGAAAAGGAGTTTGAGGTCATTGTCGAATTACACGCTTGGCATTCTTTGGACACGTTCATTAAAAATGGCAGCTTCGCCTAAGCATCTTAACACGAGAACTTAAGAAAGTCCGCTAACTCTGCCCCGGAGGAATAGCCGCACAGCGAGTTTTAAATGTCAAAAACTTGACGATTTCAAGCCGTGTTTATTTGAATATGTGCCTTTTTGGTGATTTGTGTCCTGACAGGGGTCACGTCCACCTTCTCGGACTTAACTCCTAATGGAGGAGAAGTGAACGTCCTTGCGAGAGTCTTCGGAGCAGCGACGCTTTAGCCTTCACGTCTCTTCACAATGCTCCTCTCAGCAATAATTCATTCTGCATCCTCACAAATGGAAAATATTGATTTTCAATGAATAACACCCTGAAACACCACGCGGCCTAAGATTGCGGGAAAAGTAAAGAAAAGGAATAGTATGGACCCCCCCCTCGTCTCACGCGACCCCTCCAGCTCTGATGAAGCAAAAGCGTGAGTCAACATCCAAACTACTTCCTGCTTGTTACAACTCATCCGGAGACGAGTCCTTGTTCAAGAGGCTCAAACTGACAACAATGATATTTGTTATCATTGTTGGTGTGTTTTTGCCACAGACACGGTTAAAATTAAATCTTGGAAAGGTTGAATATTTATTTGGCATCCATATTCAGAGAGTGGGGTTTAGTCAACAAACCAATTTCTTCTGACAACCTCAGCCGGTTATTGTGAAATGAATATTTATATAATATGCTTCTTAGGCTCCTGACCGCCTCCCTGTCTTTCTTTTAAAACTCACGTAACGTGAAGTGCCATTTTGGCATTTTCAACCCCCGCCAGTAGTAATCCATTACGCGGCTGTATCCATTGCAGCAATTTGCCAGGATTAATGTGATCATCGGGATTGATCAATAGATTATCTCAGATTAATGTGATCCGGTTCGTAAGCGGCCTCCTGAAATAAAACCATTTCCATTGGTAGAAATGATCAGCTGCGCTCTTCGAGAACCCGCGGCGGTCCCAAGGCGTCGCACCTGGCACCAGTTGATCCACATGCAGCACTTGGTCCAGCATCAGAAAGAGGCTCATCGTCGTGTTTGAAAATAGCCACAGGAATCATTTCACGCGGCTTCGGCTTTGCCGATGTGATTAAAATTCAAAGTATAACGCTTTAAATCCCCTCCGTGATCTCTGTTGTTTCCAAGCATGCAGAGAGGACGGGCAGATTGAACAATGTTCATTTTTGTACATCTGTGTGCCTCCGTTGCAGCCGGTGCTACTATGGTGCCGTTTAGTATTAAAACATTCATGGGAGAAAGTGTGCGGCAGATGATGAAAGAGACCAATCTGCCCTCCTCAGTGTTTGGCACACAGAATCTAGAATCTGATCCGGCATGCACAAATGGAAACTGGCATTTGTGTAATTCACGCTTGAAGATGAGGAAACACAGTTTGATTCACTGAGCTGGATTTTAATCAATTAGTCTACGGTGTAGAAACATTATTTTTTCGGTTGGAAGTGATAATTTATTAAAGAACTGCGTTACTGTGGCCAACGATTTTATTCTTCCGCCGGATAGGCCTTCACTTCACAATCTCTCTGGGGGGCAACTTCCCTTGAAGCCGTTTCTCGAATGTAAACTTCATCCTGGGCAGTGAGGGGGAGTGTGGGAAATGTTAGGCTGCATCCCAACGGTGTCGACACTTTTCCATCTCAACAGATCTGCCGAAGTTTGCCACCCACACCGAAGCATTGCATCTATACAATCTATTGAAAAATACTCTTCCTCTTGCATTTTAATGCCAAACGGGCCAATCGCAAAACAAACGGGTTGTGGAACGCAGTTGACAAAAGACAGTTCGCGCAGTCATGAGAACCGCTGGCTTCTTTACGAGAGAAAAACACATGTAAACTGTTTAAAGTTGTGCTATTTTGAATCCTTCTTTCATGTCAGCTCGTATTGCTCACGTTTCATGCTGTCCGGAGAATTTAATGCAATGTTTCCAAATGCACATAGCAAGGGCCGTATGCCAAAGATCGGAATCATACATGTGGGAGGGATTCTGAGGTCATAGTGTACACTGATTTTTCCAGCCACTCCACGGTTGCAGTATTTCAGAATGTCCAGGTTTACTTTTGAAATGCTGTGATCTGTCGATGCGCTGAGGCCACCCTTCCAAGACGTGTTTGACCCCGTGTTCCAATCGAGAAATGCAGAACTTTGACTATTTCGGTTGGTTACATGGTGATAAATGAATTAGGTTGGAACCACCGAGGTGCAACTCATGCATCTCCATGATAACAATATAGCATATATATCTACTATATACAGTAGCTAGACCTACTGTAATTTAAACCGTGATATCTATGGTAAAGTTACAGTATTTCTACATTTGTTAAATAAATAATGGAGATACTGGTAGATGTGTGCAGTTGTGAAGGAGGTAAAAGCCTGACTTGTTAGATTTTTCTATATATATGTTGCATATGTTAACAGTTGCTTTCATAAATAGTTACCCCAAAACGGAGCTGTTCACAGTAGACAATTTGGCAGTAGGAGCAAACTCTTAATACAGTGATTAAACCAAAAGATATTGTTATTTACAATCGAAATAATTCCTCATTGGTCCCTTCACTCGTTTGGTTAATTGACGAAAAAACATCAGTATTTCCATAGACATTCCGTGGTTTAGGAAGGTTTAGCTAAATAATTGAAAATCAAATGCTGCTTCCAGCCTCAAAAGTAAAAAAAAAACAAAAAAAAACAAGAGTCCATTATTCTACTTTTACTATTATTTATGTGACACTTGACTCTTGGAACACCGAGAATATACTGCGGTAGAAACACTGAGTTCCCGGTGTGCGTTTGAGTGTGATCCTTCTGCCTCCTTTGGCCAGGCAGTGTCTCGCTTCATACCCGCTCAAATCACTCAACTCGTCCCCCCGCTTACCGCATTACACCCACCCCCCGAGCCCACACACTGTCTCTTATCTGTCCCCTCTCCCCTGGCCTTTGATACACCCCTTTAGCCTCCACCGGCTCCGTGGGAGGGCAATCTGTTGTCCACTGGTATTGATCAGGCACACAAGGTTTTGATTAGCACAGTTGGCCGGATAATAGGGGGCTTCACAGCATGATTGTCCTCCGCCATTCCACTGCCTTGTTCCTCTATTGGCCAGGGATCACTTCATTTTATTGGAGTCAGTGATTGGATGCACCCTAGACACCCCCCGCCCCCCCCCCCCCCACTCCCCTCCACCCTTTTCCATCCGCTGCTGTTGGATAGAGATCCAGGAGTCTGATGCTTTCCTCACTTGACTGAGTGTTTTTGTGTTGGTTTTGTCACTTTAAGGCGAGTTAAGTGGATGCAGCAATGAGCAACCGACGGGGCTGAATAGATCTTCACTCTCATGCAGGTGTACACAGATGAAAGAGCTGATAGCGGCTACATTTGGCACCAGGAAATAGGAAAAAAAAGAAACCGAAGCTGAGGCCTCCACGTTCAATGAAGGATTTAATAGCCGTTTTCGTGAAGAAAAGCCCCCAAACAAAAGGACGGGCTGGAGGGGTGATCGCAGCTCGATACGAATGTTTAATCAAGAGGGACGTCCAAGCTTTTTTCTCATTTGAAGTAAAAAGGAGACCTGGGTATAAGCTGTTGGACCTTCAGGCATTTTGACATTGCTGAGAGTCAACCGCCCCCCCCCCCCCACTGGCCTATTCACCGGTCAGCCAATTAGGTCTCGGCTGTTAAGGTTTAATACCTACAGTTAAGGCTACCATTGTGCGCCAACTAATGCCATTTCAGGCCTTCACTCACTTCAGAGGCTTTCATTAAATCCAGAAGAATGCCAGGGCCATTCACACAGAGGCTCGAGTTAAAGCTCTGCATTTTTTTAATATTTCCTTAACATTCAGACCCCCTCCTGCTCACGTATCCCCATCTCCGTACACTGAAAGGCACAATCCTTCCTAGTCACTCACGAATGTGAAAAGAGCAAATTCATTTTTGAATTGGACCGCTTTTCATTTGACTTTTCAGATGTGGTGGGCCACAGTTGTTCTTTTCCGTTACAGGGTCGAGGTGCTTTTCTCGCCGCTTTTCAAAGTTTTACGAACCCCCCCTGTGATCTTCATGCCATTCACGCCAGTCGACGGGGTTTCGGACGTGTGGTTTCTGTTTCATTCGAGAGGTCTCCACAAACATTTCACGCCCATCCGACCCCATGTTTCCGGGCAGAGCCATCGTACACCACCCCCCCCCCCCCCCCCCCATGGAGCGTGAAACTTATCAAACAAAAAGGCAGGGGATGGGCACTGGCACATCCCTTTGAGCGGCGTTCATTAGTTGCACTCTCGCTGTGATGCGTGCCGCGGGATGGCGGCCGGGCTGCTTGGCCGACCACTCGAGCGCCGACAGATGTAGCGTAGCCTCGCCAGACAGAGGGGATCTGACTCGCTCAAACTTGGCCCGGGAGTCTGGGGAGTTGTTGATGGAGTCGGAAAAAAGGCAAGCGAGGAGGACGCGGAGAGAGAGGGACAGAGGGAGAGAAAACACACAAACACACAAACACAAGGGGAGAGGGGGAGAGGAGGGCTGGGAGATAAAGAGAGACAAACAGAGAGGGGTGGGAGGTGGGAGAAGAGTTGTTCCCCAGGGGGACCACTCTTGGTGTCTCACTCCACTGGTCCTTCTAATGTGTGACGCTCAGGAGATTGACAGACTGTGTAAAACTCAGCCCACAGGAGAAAACAACAACAACAACAACAACACAGACACATGAAAACTGCAACTCGACCGGGCTGTGGGGGTGGCGGGGGGGGGCGGCAGCAGCAGCACCGGTTGATATAACCTTTGCGCATTCTGGGAAGGTCAGCCGAGCATGTGAGCTTGTTTTTTGGGTGCAGGGGGGCTTCGTCTTCCACGGACGTCCTACTTCAAACTGGCACGGTGACGTGAATTTGAATCTGGGAGTTTCACTGTTTCACTACAATGAAGCGCAAAGATCGGTTATCGTTTGATTCCCAATGATCAGTCTAAATAAATAACCCCTCCAGGCAGATTTAGGTGAATGGAGTCTGGTTTGTGATGCTACTTTCTTGTGAAGAGGTGGATACGGTTTTATATACGAACCGGCGGTGGTTAACCACGCCCCTTGAGTGAACAACATGGCGGACCATGTCGGATTCTTGAGTGAACGTCTCTCCGCCATGTTGGATTTTTTTGAGGGGGTTAGGGTTAGTATTCTGTTCTTACAAGTTAACATTGATTTCTCGTTAAAAATGCAATCGTAACCCGTTTATTTTACATCGTTAGACTTCACAAAGTGTGTTTACGGGGTGCAGGTCCCCATTCACTTTGAATAGGGTGACGTATGTTCAAGATTTTCGTATGCATTTTTACGAACAGGTTTTGGAGATCAGGCTGTTATTTCAAGTGCACACATCACAAATGTTTATTCTTTTCCAATAAAAAGACAAAGAAAACAGAGACAAATCCGAATCCGTTCCATTTTTTGGAGCTATACTTTTTTCCAATCTGCCTGCTGGCAAACCTCACATAACGTACCTCGGTGTGAAGCATCGTGACGCTCCCACCTTACAAGTGAAGAATGAGCCTTTCACAGCGTAACATCCTCACGTCCCCTCCATCATGCCTTTGACACCCATGCACGTAATGGACTGAGAAAAGGGGGGGGGGGGGGGGAAACGTTTCATTCACATGTATCTCTCGGCTTGACCCTTCAGCAGTGACGGAGTTGCGAACTCGCCAAAATGAAGATGAATGGCAGGCGCAGTCGACCCCCCCCCCCCCCCTGACCCCGTGCTCCTCTGCCCGGCTGCGGCGGACTAATCTTTACCCGCCGACCATTATCGCCGCCATCATCACAGCGCATTCTGAGAGCTATTAATCAAGGTTGCGAGGAAGCGGTTGTCAGGGATGCGGGGTGGAAGGCAGGACTCAGACGCAGACTTGCGGGAAACAAAAGACTTTAATAGTCAAAACGCAGGAACCGGGAGGAAAACCAGCAGGCAACATGTGAGACGAAAGACAATGACGCGACAAGTGACACAGGAGACACACTGCTTAAATACACAAGGGAGGTGCAGGTGATTGGACACAGGTGGAAACTATTAGGGGAACACAGGGGATGACGAGACAAGGCAGGAAGTGAAGTTACCCGGGGACACGAGTGGCAGAAAACTACAAAATAAGACAGGAAGTGAACCACACCGTGACAGTACCCCCCCCTCAAGGGCCGACTTCCAGGCGGCTCACACTAGAGCGAAACAAGGGGAGGGGGGGAGGGAAACCCGAGACGTTGGTCGGACCACCCGGGAAACTCTGGCGGGCGGCCCGGCGGGCGGCCAGACGAGCGGGGAGCCTCTGGGGGTCGGCCCGGCGGGCGGTCCTTTCGCCGGCTCCGGAACGGTGACCACAGGGCACGGAACGTCTCAGGAATGGCAGGCTCTGAGAAACGGGAAACCTCCGGGGTCGTCGTCGGCAGCTCGGGGACACGGGAAACCTCCGGGGTAGTCGTCGGCGCCGGCTCGGGGACACGGAACACCTCCGGGGTAGTCGGCGGCGCCGGCTCGGGGACACGGAACACCTCCGGGGTAGTCGGCGGCGCCGGCTCGGGGACACGGAACACCTCCGGGGTAGTCGGCGGCGCCGGCTCGGGGACACGGAACACCTCCGGGGTAGTCGGCGGCGCCGGCTCGAGGACACGGAACACCTCCGGGGTAGTCGTCGGCGCCGGCTCGAGGACACGGAACACCTCCGGGGTAGTCGTCGGCGCCGGCTCGGGGACACGGAACACCTCCGCGGCAGTCGGCGGCGGCTCCAGCTCGGGGACACTGAACACGTCCGCAGCAGTCGGCGGCGGCTCCAGCTCGGGGACACTGAACACGTCCGCAGCAGTCGGCGGCGGCTCCAGCTCGGGGACACAGAACACGTCCGCAGCAGTCGTCGGCTCGGGGACACGGAACACCTCCGCCGTCGGCTCGGGGACACGGAACACCTCCGCAGTCGTCGTCGGCTCGGGGACACGGAACACCTCCGCAGTCGTCGTCGGCTCGGGGACACGGAACACCTCCGCAGTCGTCGTCGGCTCGGGGACACGGAACACCTCCGCAGTCGTCGTCGGCTCGGGGACACGGAACACCTCCGCAGTCGTCGTCGGCTCGGGGACACGGAACACCTCCGCAGTCGGGTCCGGCTCGGGGACACGGAACACCTCCGCAGTCGGGTCCGGCTCGGGGACACGGAACACCTCCGCAGTCGGGTCCGGCTCGGGGACACGGAACACCTCCGCAGTCGGGTCCGGCTCGGGGACACGGAACACCTCCGCAGTCGGGTCCGGCTCGGGGACACGGAACACCTCCGCAGTCGGCGGCGGCTCAGCCCCCCCCATAACCCACCCCGTAGCCCCCCCCTCAAGGGCCGGATCCCAGACGGCCCTCAAATCACCAACGGGAGGGTGGGAGAGGACCATGGGATGGGAGGGAGGGAGCCTGAGTCTCGGAGCGGGGACTGGGGGCGTCGGGGTCATGAGTCTCGGAGCGGGGACTGGGGGCGTCGGGGTCATGAGTCTCGGAGCGGGGACTGGGGGCGTCGGGGTCATGAGTCTCGGAGCGGGGACTGGGGGCGTCGGGGTCATGAGTCTCGGAGCGGGGACTGGGGGCGTCGGGGTCATGAGTCTCGGAGCGGGGACTGGGGGCGTCGGGGGCATGGAGCGTGGGGCCGGTACTGGTCGGGTCGGGGGCATGGAGCGTGGTGCTGGTACCGGGGGCATGGATCGTGGCGCTGGCTCGGGGGTCGGGGGCATGGCTGAGAGTCTCGGAACGGGAGAACGCTGCGGCGGCCCAGCGGGAACGGGAGAACGCTGCGGCGGCCCAGCGGGAACGGGAGAACGCTGCGGCGGCCCAGCGGGAACGGGAGAACGCTGCGGCGGCCCAGCGGGAACGGGAGAACGCTGCGGCGGCCCAGCGGGAACGGGAGAACGCTGCGGCGGCCCAGCGGGAACGGGAGAACGCTGCGGCGGCCCAGCGGGAACGGGAGAACGCTGCGGCGGCCCAGCGGGAACGGGAGATCGCTGCGGCGGCCCAGCGGGAACGGGAGATCGCTGCGGCGGCCCAGCGGGAACGGGAGATCGCTGCGGCGGCCCAGCGGGACGTCTGTTATTCCTCTGGCCAGGGCTCCTCTTAGGATTTAGCAGATCCCGGAGCTCGAGGCAGGCGAGCTGATAGCCCCTGGGACCGAAGATGAAGTTCGTTTTCCGCTGCCAGAAGGGACTCCTTACGTCCAGGTAGTCCGGACCGTAGTCTGGCAGCGGGTCTGCTGAGCCCTTCTTTGGTCGCGTCATTCTGTCAGGGATGCGGGGTGGAAGGCAGGACTCAGACGCAGACTTGCGGGAAACAAAAGACTTTAATAGTCAAAACGCAGGAACCGGGAGGAAAACCAGCAGGCAACATGTGAGACGAAAGACAATGACGCGACAAGTGACACAGGAGACACACTGCTTAAATACACAAGGGAGGTGCAGGTGATTGGACACAGGTGGAAACTATTAGGGGAACACAGGGGATGACGAGACAAGGCAGGAAGTGAAGTTACCCGGGGACACGAGTGGCAGAAAACTACAAAATAAGACAGGAAGTGAACCACACCGTGACAGCGGTGAGGCCGAGACGAGTAAAACGTGCTTCATTGTGTACTCATATATTAGCACACAACTCGTGCATATTAGCATGCGCAACTGGATATGCGTATCAGAATAACCATTGGTAAATTACGCCGTTATTTTTGTATTCCTGGAAATGAATTCTGAGTTCTGAGTTGTTTGTGTAGCACATGGGTGAGTTCAAGGTAACGGAAATGAAAGACTTTTATTGTGCAAAAGCCATTATTCTCTTCTATATTTAAAATTCAAAGTTTGTTTTTGTCATCATTTGCTTAAAATTC
This sequence comes from Gasterosteus aculeatus, assembly GCF_964276395.1. Lineage (NCBI taxonomy): Eukaryota > Metazoa > Chordata > Actinopteri > Perciformes > Gasterosteidae > Gasterosteus > Gasterosteus aculeatus. Next base: position 4,333,603 of record NC_135694.1, on the reverse strand, counting down.
CCAGTGTAAATGTGTAATATATATACAGATGAATAGGCTTTATATTCCCGTTTCATATTCAGATGCATGCTGGACCCTGCACCCAATAAGTTTACTGTGAATTTGCTGAGTGTGATAAAGGATTCAATGTTGACAAAACTGATATCCCACACAAAGTCTGAAAAATGCGTCCACTTTCGGTCCAGCTCCGATGTGTTTTTTGGCCCGCTTGTGTATCTGATCTTAAGTTCTGACTCGTGCACCTGGTTCTGCCTTAAACACACATGCTGTGGAAGCTGCTGGTTCTGTGCGCACACATGTTGCAAGTCAAACGTGTGTGTGTGTGTGTGTGTGAGGCTGAATGTGTCACATGGGTGTGAGTGTGGCTAAACGACACCATAATGACGCCATATGGGAGCCATAACTCTATTAGCACCTACGCCGTCTGCAAGGCTTAGTCAGCGACCACACACACACACACACACACACACACACACACACACACACAAATAACTGCAGGGACTCTATCAAACTCGAAGCCTATTAACAATGGCAAGTACAGGTTGAGTTTTGGGGAAATTTTAATCTGTGACCCAACCAGCAAACATCTTCAATTTTTAGTCCAGATGTTTTCATCATGGGACACAATCTGAAGTCAGTTTACTCAAATAACAACGTATGATAGAATATTCCAATAATAAATATCAATCCGTCGATTATGAAATGTCCTATATCTCTCTAAAGTGGGAATACAGCTGGGACACATTTGCGCAAAACGTATATTCCACCGTCATCTTGGCCAGATAGAAGATATTTGTCGATCGGGGTGAACTAATCCTTTAATTCCAGTAATGAAGCTTTCATGCTGGTTCTCGGGGTGACTTTCAAAGCCACAGTTACATGCACGCTGCGTGTCACGTGTTGTGAGCCACAGACTGGTCACCATCTCTGAACATATCCGAACCCGTAGGCCTACAGCCTCTCTCTCACACACACACACACACATTCAATCTGCTGCATTTTAACGTCTCATCACCTCTTTGCTCGCTAACAGTCATCTCACAAGCGACGGCCCTGCTCGTTCCATTCATTTGCCTCACGCGTGACACGTCTCCCGTCAAGAATCGACAGCCTGTTTCCGATGTGACAACCCCGCCTCAAAGTGTGCGTGCGCGTCTGTGTGTGTGTGTGAGTTGTGGGTTGTGCGTCAGGCGCCGGGTGTCGACACGGCGACCGCGCATGACACCCGCGCCGCGGACGGAAAAGTGACAGAGATGAGCGGCATGTGACGTGCGCGCGTCACCGGTAACTTGACTCCCCGGTGGCACATTGACATGCACTGACCGGGGCCGCTGGATGGAAAACAAAGCATGTGTTGCTTCACGGGCCACTTATGTCGCACAGCGAGAGGGCTGACATCGAGTGTATTAGCTGGCTGTGTTTGTTGATACATGATAGCGCCGCATCGCCGCTAAATGCGTGCTCGCCTGAGGAATTAAGCCTGCCTGAACACCGGAGAGCCGGCCAATTACATAGCCGGGATTAAACGGCAAATCCCCGCTAATAATGAGAACCAATCACAATGGCCGCGGGGGTATCCTAGCAACCAGCATCACTCGGATGGTTGTTTGGGCACAGTACCGAATATTGTTGTTGTTTCTTATTTTGGGGGTGGGAGAGTATAAATATGTGCGGGGAGACAAAGAGGAGCCTGGAGAGGACGATGAATGCAGAGAAGGGAAAAGAAAAAAAAGGGGAAAAGCCGTAACGATACCGTGAAGTGGCTGAACTGACAGGCATGTTAACGGGGAGAGGGAGGAGACATAAGGGGGAGACGCACTCTGTGAGAGAGAAAAACAGCAAGACGGACGGAGAGAAGAGAGACAGTGGAGAAAACATTGAGGGCTCTAGAAGGAATTAGACAGCTTAGGGGGCATTATGTCAGTGTACATAGGATTTAGACGTATAAATCTGGATTATGGCCTTTTGCTTTGATAGAAAATGCCACCTCATAAGCAATGGAGCTGTGTTTTGTTCTTCGGGCCGATATCAAAGGCGGTGCCCTGCTGCTTTTTGGAAAGCACGGACAGAAGGTGGGCACTAAATCCCTCTTTTTTTCTTTCCCCACTGGGGAATTCAGATGGGATTTGTAAAGCCCACCACTCTGTTTCTTACTGTTTGGCCCAAACCGAACAATGACGGACAAACGGATAGGGTACGGGAAATAAAGGGACGAACGCACACACACACAAACACACACACTCTTCTTTTGACATGCATTCAACTGCTCTATTTCACTTTAGATCACACATTTGAGGCTGAAAGGAAACCGCAGCGGTGTACTGCAGAGGCAGGAGCAAAGTGTCACGCACACATGGATGACCGCAAACGTGCACGTGCATCCTCACACAGCGGCGGATCGTCCTCCTGGCGTCCGTGCGTAGCTACGCGCCGTAGAATGGCCTCCGTCAAGCGCGCGTTCATTGTCGGCCTCGTGAAGGATGCGGTGCAACAGCTGAAATCCTACACAGTCCTCCTACACAGTAATGTGCCGCTTTGCAGCTCTCTTTTCGGGTGCCTGGGTAAATAGGGCCATTGTGTGGAGTGCATTACCCAAAGGTTTTTCTCCCATTACTCCCTAGAGGTTTCTGGCTGGTATCCCATTGGCTTCACTTTCCTCTTTTGCAGTCAGAGGCATTAGGGGGCGGGGGCCAGGAGGAGGCGTTATATGTTGAGAGCGGATGTTTAAGAGAAAACTGTGGGCGAAAAGGTCCGGTTTTAGTGTAAAATGGCTCGACAGTTTCTTGCAAAAACTGCTGAGGGATAAAACAATGGCTGAAGCTGTTCTATATCTCAGCCGATTAGAGGCTTATCCTGCGTGCTACGTTTTTGCCAACATTTTTCCACAGCTTACCACGCTATTTTTTTTTGACTGATTTCATACCCACCAGAGAGCAGTTGGCTTCCACTCACTTCAGAGAGGTGTGAAAATCACCTCTCGGAGATTATTATCAGACGTGTCGCAATTGTAAAAAAGATAAAAAGACTTCTCTTAGTGGTGGATTCAAACTGATCTAGTGAAATAAAAAAGAGGTTATTTGTTTCCTGTAATAAAATAATTGTTTTTTTGGTCGCCGGGTTTGGATTTGACATTGAAGACGTCGAAGCGGAAAGGCAACTCAGAGTGTCAGTAATGCGGCGACGAAACGCATCAATGCGCCAACAAACGGGAGGAAAGAAGAAAACTAATGTGGATGTACCACGTTTTAAGGTTCATACTGAGAGGCCAATGGTTTGCAGATAGAGATCCGCATTCAGCATTCATTTTAGTCCAGCATTCACTCTCCTTTATGCTCTGGTTTGGTCTCCACCGCTTCCTCAGCAAAATCCAGGGCTGTTGATCTCGGCTAGTTGTTTTGTAAGGAGGAGTCCAGTGAGTTTGTTTTTTTTTAGCTGAAAACATGACAGCTTGAACAGTACACTTGGAGACCTAAAAGCAGAAAACATTAGCAGAACATCTCTACAAACCCCTGTTGTGGAGAACCGTCACGTGATGATTCTGTGTGGGCTTCCCCCTTTCAAATACCACTAGTACTACTGTGATCCAAAATAGAATGTTTATTACGACTGCTGCACACTTGATTTAGTTTGACAAGTAAAGAAAAGGCAAATAGGATTTCTTCTTTCTATTCTTATTTCACAAAAATATACCAAATGTACCAAACTATTGCAGCTTTACTGCTATGATTTGTATTACATCACATGTTGCTATAGTGTACTTACCTTTTCCGCATACCTCAGATATATAAAATATTTTTCCAAAGCACGCGGTCGTGGTGTCACCTGGTTCCCCTTTAATATCTAATCTCAGTTTGCCCCTCTTTGTGTGTTTCTCTTTCGCCACTCACACGTGGAAGCCAAAACCGTGTGAACTGCCCAAACGAAGTGAAGGTCACGAGGGTGACGTTCCCCTTGACAAGTCGCCCCATCATGGCACGACTCGCATTTACACACACACACACACACACACACACACACACACACACCCGGAAGGCAGGGGAGCTCTGATGCGTCCCTCTCCGTGTGTTTCACTCTGTCTTTCTCAGCACCGCAACTTGATGTCAAATGGAGTGAGTGGCCACACCACGGGCCTGAGGGAATGGGGAGACAAGTCTGCCTTTCTGCAGTCTCTTCGCTTCATCTTTCCCCTTGACTCCCCCCCCCTCAGCCTCCCCTCCCACACACACTTTTCTCAAATACAAAAACATAAAAATCCACATGGTGGATAGTATTCTCTAAAATGCCACCCGTGCGAGACCTGAGGAAAAAGGGAATGTATGGATCAAAAGGAATCTGGAAAGCAGATGAAAAAAATATTTCTCTCCCGTCATTTGCATCCGCACAAAACACGTTCCCGCTGTCAGCTTCGACAAAACGCACAACAACGTGGTCCCCGTCCAGCGCAGTCAGCACTCGTTTGTTTGATTATTTCCGCAGCCCGTCCCCGTGCATAAATTGTGCATTTCAATCTACGTTGGCAGTACTATATTTGGATAAGATGAACCGAGATTGTTTAATCAATATGAATGGTTTTCACCAGCTGTCCTTGGCTTGGCTTCTTTTTTTATTTTTTTTCCCCAGCAATCCGACAATGAAAGAGAGCACATCGAAGGAAGTGTTGTGTGTGTGTGTGTGTGTGTGTCTGTGTGTGGAGGGATTTGCTAGGAGACAATAAAGAATGGGAGTGGGAGGAGAAGGAGGAAAAAATAGACAAGGGCACAATTAGGAACCGCGAGTGTTAGAAGCAGTCAAGACACGGATTGAGAGAAGCGAAGGAGCGAGGAAGAAGAGTCTCCCGTGATTTATACGGTTATTATCTCGTGCACTTGTGGGTGTGAATGGAAGCTGTCGTGCGTGCACCCTGGCAGGTCTCCTCTCCGACGCGTTTGAGGCACCGGGCCAGTCCCCCCGGAGGCCCAAAGTTTGGCATTAGCATTTGGAGTGGTAATGGGGCCCCATTTGCCGCTTGTCACGATAAGATAGGTCGCCCCGTCCTCGCCAGGGTCCCTCCAGCCGTGCGGGCCCCCTCGTCCTGCTCCATGATCCCCCCCTCCCTCGTTCCGACTATTGCCGTATTTCTTTGCCGCTCGCCTTCCCCCTTATTTGATCTTTTTCCTTCGAGCAGAAAAGCACAAGAACCCCCCCCGACGCGGGAGGGCTCATTTGTATATTCTCTGCAATGAAAATAGGCCACTTTCTTTTTGCAAAAGAACGGAAGCCGAATGGAAGCCCTGCAGCCGGTGAACTCCGGTCATCGCCGATCTCCTCCCAGGCGGCCCAATGAGAGGCGTTATTTTTCCGGATTCGCGCGGTCGTATTAGGGATCAAGATGGAGCAGATGCCGGTGTGTGTGGAGGCTAATGAGGTAGCAGAGCGAGGTTCAGAGTTCAGCCGTACTCTCCACCGCGGAGAGACCCGGGTTTGTTTGGAGCCGTGCCCTCGGCTGCGTATCGCCCTGAGCAGAGGAGACAGAAGATCACCAAGGTCTTCACCGTTGCACGGCAGAGAATATTAATTGGAAATTGGTGGGGGAAAACTTTTTTTTCCCTCCTTTTTCAGGGAGGGATTTGAGAGGCAAGATGGGGTGTGTGATTGGAAAAAAAAACAGGCCAGATATTACCGGCATGTCAAACACACGCACTAATTTGCTCTTTTCTGGCCTTGTCTCCAACCAAAGAAGGGAATTATACTCTCTCCCCCTCTAAACATATTAAGAGCACATTCAACATCCCAAAAATTGAAGATCAATGACTCATGCATTTTGCATGGCTGATCATTAGTGTAATGGCCCACCGGCTGTTCCGTGAAAGCCCGATCCCTCACAGGCAGAATCCGAGTATTCCCTGACATGTCGCCCTAATTTTGTTCAAATTAGAGCCTCGCTGTTCAAATATGTACAATGCCGACGTACGCCATATGCCTCAAACATGTTTTTTTCGGTAATCTGTTTGCCTACTCCTCGAAGGCAACGCAACGGGAAAAGTGACGGACGGGAAAATCAGAGGCGCCTCGCGGTGGCCCACGATGCAGAGTTTTAACGATTAGCCGCTGATTGACGCACTGGCTGCTCGGCGGAGGTGAGGTGAGCTACTTGTTGCGCCGGGGCGACAGCCAGCCTGGTGTTTGCAGCGCGAGCCAAGAGGGATTATGGGTAGTGGGCTTTGATATCTGATTTTAATTAGCAGTTTAACACAGTGATCACGCCTCATTAGGGGACTGGGTATGCTGAGGATGCTGGAGAGTACAGAGGAAGTGCGGCGTGGAGAATATAGAGAAGGCTCACTAACACCCCCCCCCCCCCCCCCCCCCGAAAAATCTGGCAATGTGATGTTTTCCACTTGATTATAGAGGAGGTTTCATCAGCAACTAATCCCAAAACACAGAGACTTCACGGCAAAAGGAAAATGTCATGATGCACATTGTAAACCCTGCGCCGTATGTGCGATGTTTTGTTGCTCCGGCATCCGCGGCCGGCTGCCAGCATTCATCTGTTTGTGTGGAATTCCCCTCAGCCTTGCCCCCGCATGCCACTTAGGGATTTAGAGTAAGTGTATCAAATCTGTGAATAGTGCTCTCTAGCGCAGGATAAAAAGATTAAGGCATTTTAACCCCTGGGATCCCAGTACCCTCTTGCTCCTGTCATCCAGGAATTAGTCTGGCTCCTCCAATTGTGTCCATTTCCTGGTTGTTGACGGCGAAGCGAGGCCGCGGGGCGCCCGGAGGGGCCGGCCAGCGCGCTTGGCGCTGTACCAGGACGCTTTATGGCCCCTCGGTGTTATTAATGGTATGATGGCAGAGGAGGAGATGTTTCTCCCCCCCCTCCCCTGCCCGATGCTCCCTTTCTTCTTCACCCTTGTCCCACTCGTCTACTCGCTCCAAGTCGCCCGTTTCTCCGCCATGCCAGCGGCTGTCTGTATATGGTGCGATGCGTTCAATCCACTTCCAATCCCCTGGGTTTAGTTCGGGGGCCATGCTCATTTTGTCGCAGGCAGTTTCAACCCCCCCCCCTGTAGTGCTCTCTGCCTTTCTTCCTTACATTCCAGCAGGGTTGAAAAGGGGGGCCAAATGCACTCCATAAATCCCGGGAGCAATGCGGCAGAGTGACAAACGGCAGAGAGTCATCATCCACCCGAAAGTGAAACCGTTAAAGTGCAATAACGCCTTTCTCCATTTGATCGTTTTGAACTAATACCTCAATTCAAACAAGACGTTTTCTGAAAATCCCCTTTAATGCTACTTAAACAATGCAAAAAAAAAAAAATGGTAAAGCTCCTACTCTGATGGCGTGAAGGAAACACCAACATTAAAGTGTACCATAAAGAGGGGAAAGTACAACTGTTAATACTCTAAAGAGCCCAGTAAACCGGGGGATACATGGGAATTAGGGCCGCGATTAGTACGCCAAGTAGAGCAAATAGTCGCTCTGCATCGGAACTATCGGAGTAACGACCGGCGACCGGAGGATGAGATCCATTGCACCAGATGTTGCTCATCCTTCATAACATGTTTGTGTCACTCAGACCGTCCCTCCCTAATGCCTCCATTTGATACCCACATATCCGTTGTTTGCCCTTTTTAAAGGCTCCCTCTGGTGCCTTCCAAACATAGACCGGCTCTATCGCAACGACGATCCGGGCGGTGCGCAATGGATACGCGTCTCCTTTTGGTCTCACGCCGACGTTTAAGAGCCATGTTTTTTTTTTGTGAAGGAAAAATCAATTGAACTCAAATCCGCTGCACTAATTCAAGAAAAAACATGAATCCTAACACAGGAGCCCACGTAGTCCATTCGGCCGTGAAGGTTCCTCAAACCCAACGCATAAACATTATTGTCTAGTCCGACCGAACTGGCGCTGACGGCCTGCAGAGCTTTAAGTCAAGAGGTGCAGAGCATCTGGCTGTCTTTTCTCTGCCTCATTGAGCCTGCCTTTTAACACCACCATAATTAGTTTTCATCCAGCCTCCAGCCCCCGGCTGTCTGCCGTTGTGGGCCGCGTCTCTCGAAGAATCGAACCTGTCTGGCAAACAGAAACAAACTGCCCCGCGCGACTCCCCTCGTTTGTACGCCGCCCTACCAGATTGCTTATTGAACAGCGAGCGTGACAGTTTAAGGGCTGGAAGGGGCAGAGAGGAGGGCGGCAGATCCACACCAAGCACAATGTTTCGGGACACCTCTAATTTTTTCATCATTTAAAGTTGTCCTGTAATTAATCTGTCTGTACATTTAATTAAAAGGAAAAGTTGAGGGTGTAATTGAAAGCATCGGCGGCCGCGGCGAGCGGGCCCCCGGAGAACGGGTGCGAGCGGTAATGCGTGGTGGCAGCGGGGATGCATCACGTTAGTTAATCTGAAGTTGACCTCTGAGCAACTTGGGGGAGGGTAGGGTGGGGGGAAGAGACAACAGACTCCGGAGGCTCCTCCAGACGACGCAGACGGACTTGCATTTCATTCTGCAAATGAATCGATCACCTAGATTCTTTCACAGGGCCCAAACGCATTTGACACTTTGGATCGGTTGCCGGCCTTTTTGCTAATAACCAAAGCCGGCTGCTCTACTGAACCTACATATAATCACGCAGAATAGATGGAAGGTACACCATCGGAGGTGTAGTGGCTCCTTTTGCCTGCATCCACCACCACAGGCTGACTCATCTCGTGCTCCGTCCAGCCAAACACTGACTCCCGAGCCGGCGTTACTCTCCGGCCTCGGACGGAAATGAATAATGGAAGAGGTACCAAAAGCACGCAGAGTCAGCGCGATTGCTAATGGCACGTCGCGCACGATTTTGGCGCGCGCAGCCAAACAACAACATCTGTGACGTGTGTGTGCAGGGAAGCGGAAACAAAGACAATTTGAGCAGTCGTTTGAGCTCAGGCAGTGACGGTCCAGTGACAATGTTTCCTGCGTGTTGTTAGGGGAAAAAACAACTCTGAGTGGATTTTACTGCGTTGCTTTGACGGGCCTGCATGGCGAGGTTGCCATGTCACGTGGTTTGGCATGTGCCCGAAATGGTAACGGTTTCACTACCTGTTCCTTTTTTTGCAGGTGGCTTTCGTCATTTATACCGATGTACCCTAAACTGTTTGTCCCATGGCCACTGTTACCACTCAGGGAATCATATATGTATAATACATATAGCTCATGCATGGCTTGTCCACACGTTAAAGTGGCAATAAACTGCTTCTATGTGCCAGAACACACTAGATGGCAATTTTTGCTCTTAGCATCAACAGCCACCAAAAAATGATGATCTCTTCTGCTCGTGTTGTTGCTTTCAAACCATTTTGTTAAAAAAAAAAAAAAAAGATAGAAGATTCAAAAGCAGCTTCAAGGAATCACGGCAAACAGGTGAGTGTCGTGACAACTCTGTGAATTAGCACGCGGAAATATCAAACAACACAATGCCGAACCTTCTAATGGGCCGGCAATTACCGCAACCCCCACATTCAGACAAACAGCCGCAGCACCAGCCACGAGTCATTAGGATCAATTTTAAAGGCTGAGCGCTCGCGGAGGGGTGGGACGCGGAATGAGGGGCGAGGGGAGCGCTTGTTTACCTGCGGATCGCTCATTCGCGGCCTCCGAAGGGGATCGACTAAGAAATGAATGTAATTTCTAAGGGTCTGTTTCACGTGCAGAAAACCAGTGATGAAGATGTATCTCGTTTTACATGTGAGACTTGGCAAAGACCGAGGTGTTGAATGTTCCACTCAAAGGGCATGTGGCAAGCTTTTTTAATTGCTAGACTAATGACTTTGCATGCAGTCTGTCGTCCTTAGTCTTAATCTGCCTCTTGTGTAGGTGTCTCTATCATCTGTTTGCTTAGCTTCTGTAACAGAAGGATCCTTGCTACGTGTTTACACTGAACACGTGTGTGTTTGCATGTAGCTCTTATTTTGCTTCCATCTACAGGAACACACTGCGTCCTCATTCAGATGGCGGTCGAGTCGCCGATAAATGTCGACGGCAGATCTCTGCCGCATGAAGCTTTTTAACGAGGTAGAGCCCTTTTCTGTGGAGGGTATATATGTGCAGCTACTCGCTGACCCGCTGATTCTGGAATGGCCTGAGGCCGGGTGTGAATATTGTTACGGGATGGGGAAGCACCGGGAACTTTTCATATCGAAGCGAATAAGAATTAGAATCCCAGCTCCAGTGTTATCAGACAACACGGCTGCTGTCCAAGATCGATTTTGGGCCATAATTTGACATTCTGTGAAATGCACTTATGTATTTGTTGCTGTGATGATAGATTCCATTGTCATATTGGCGGTTAATATTGCTAAAGTCAGTAGACGGGATCTGCTTACCTAAATCTCTGACGTTCATTACATAACACCTTTAATATCGTTACTTTGGCACATTTGGATTTTGCGTTGGCGTCCGTGTTTCATGCAATTCACGAGATCTTTTCCAAATGAGAATCTGCCTTTTCCCATCTCTCATTTTGCCCACTCCCAGATTTGGATTATCGTCACAAACAACTTTTTTGTAAAGGCATTGCCCATTTGAGGACCATTGTTTCCTTAACTCAACAGGCCCAAAGCTGAGCGGACTGCTCACAGTGCGCCAAGCCTGCTAGCAGTGAAAATTGCCAGCCGCGTTTCACATTAAACACACACATCAGTAGTGCAAAACTGATGTTTATCACAGCTGGTCGAAAGCAGTTTGACACTGCAGGGTTTTTGTTTTTTCCACTACCCACTTACAGTGAATGTAAAGCTAAAAATGCATTGACAGGGATTTGGATAAACATATTAGTCACCGATGCCCGTCTAACCTTTTTTTACAGTTTATCAACTATTATTCTCTTGCTAATTATTTTCTCCATAGACAATATGACAATCATATCCAGGCAGCGCTCGAGTAAGAAGGGAATTAGCACACTCTGTTCATGTAAAACTCCTAATTGCATCTCGGTTGTCCAATCATTCCTCAACTAACTGCCTCCATCCTGCATCGCCCGCCTTTTTATTGAGAGGTTGCGAAAGCCGTGAAAGTAATGAGGTCCAACTGTGAATATTTCTGTTCTTTTTACCTGGTGGCATCAGCATACCTGCCAGGGAAGGGTCAGGGGGGGGTCCTTTGACAATGCATGCTCTTGACTGTGCTGCGAGGTACAAACTAAGCGTATGTGTGAAGGATATTATACTCTCCTCCAATCTAGTCAGGCAACAAATTCCCTAAAAGTTTTCCTCCATTTAAGCACAGAAAAACAGCCTCACTCGGTTCTGTTTGATGATTGTTAATTGCAATAAATCTTATGCGACTTGTTTTGGTTGCATTCGGGATTATCGCCAGGTTACGTGGTTGCTACATTTTTGTTTAGGGATGACTTGGTACGTTTTCAGCCTCCCGCTCAGTCACCGGCCCACGCAACAGACTGGGATGGGTTTGGTGGGGATTTGCACGGCTCCCCCCCCCCCCCGCTGCGCATATTCTGACCCCCCTGCTGGGAGTTGTGGGCCCCGGCGACGCCCGACGCCTCCAGCCAGACGACACTGAGCAAGACTCTGGCACTCCCCAGGTGGAAAGAGATGCATGAGTTTTACAAATGAAAAAAAAAAAAAGAAGGTTAAATTGCAGAGTCGCGTGGGATAAAAGTACACATTTCCTTATGGCACGAGGGGAAAAGAGCATTAGCATATGACCCGCTCCGTTCGGTAATTGAATATCATTTCAAGTGCGGAAAAACAAACGCTTGAAACCATTCCATCCAGCACTCGGAGGGCTCTGTGTTTTTAGCCGTTATGTTAATGGCAACGTCTAAAGCACATTGGGTCCTGAATATTTTCAGAAAGAAATGAATGGTAACAATGACTTTTCCATCGCAGGATCATTTATAATTAATGCGGCCATTAAGTGCCGCTCACCGATAAAGCCCCGGTGATCCTACAAAAAAAAAAAAGGAGAATGTTTGCTCAAGTTATCACGCTGTTTCTCATTTTTTTCCCCTCTGCACACGCTCAGACGGGGCTCCTAAAGCGGCTTAACGACACCTGGGGCCGTTTTCACACCCACACTTGCTGCTGTACCTAATTTAAGTTTGGGGAGTTTCAGGGCTGTTAACTTACCCGGAGCTATGTGAGCTATTTCTTCCTTGCCAAGTGCTTTCCATTGTGAGACAGTCTCATCTCCAGCCCCCCCGCGGTGATGCTATTTGATCAGAGCTTTGTCCGTCAGATTTTATTGGTTCGTACTGATGCGTTGGGAATGAATGAGAAACAGGCCCCGTGAAAAGGTCAGGAGTCAAATGAGAAATATGAAAATCTTTCCCCTGTGTTTGCTAGAATTTTATTGTGTGATATTTGGAATGTTTTGTGAATAATTCATGGGTGGCCGGTAACAGTCGAGTGGAGAGTCCCCACGACGGCCTGCTCCCCAAAATGTCAAGTTCCCCGGAGCGACCATCAGAGAAACCGGAACCTCAGGTGCCTTCTTCATATCACACTATTAAGCAAATAATTAAAAGGTGGCTTCGGAGAGAAACTAAATCAATTTCAAGACCATCTTTTCCATCAAATTATGTCAGTGCACGCTTTTATTTCTGACAGCGTTCTCCACACCAATAACAAAATTGATCCGTCGGCGTCTTGCGGCACTTCCAGAGTAGATGTGCACTTTATTCTTTTCTTTTTTTTTTTCCCACTCTGGGAAATTAAAATAAAGAATGATGTGCTAGACACTTTGTTCCCACACATTTCAGTGCATCTCTCCTAAAAAGAAAAAAACCTCTGATCTGAGGCAACCTGCCGGCTACAGCAGCAGTTCGTGAATCCGAGTCGAGGCACATGTTTAAAAAACAGCTCGAGGGGGTGTGTGTTAGTTTACGGAATCAAGACATTTGTCGTTGTCGTCATTCGCCAGTCTGTTTGCCCCCTCGACTGCGTTTTGTACAGTAGATCCCTCTGACCCCCCCCCCCCCACACACACTCCTCCCCCCTAGGATTAGATAATCATCTCAGACACCCTCTTCAAGACCTCCTAGATTTCTCTTTCTAGACGCATAACTGGCTCCGCGCCTCTCGTTTTCCAAATGAGACGAGACCACTTTGACTTGCTCGCAGGGAGGTACGGGGAGGGGTGGGGTGGGGTGGGGTGGGGGGGGGGGGTTCGATCTCAGGGGGATCTGATCGGACCGTAATTGAATTTGAGGGGTCAGATCAAACGAAGGCTGCCATAACCTCCCGAAAGGAAAGGAGCGAGAGGAAATCGCGGGCGCGAGGAAAGATTAAATCAGGAGTGTGTGTGTGTGGGGGGGGCATTTACTGTACGTGTTTGGGTTATATTTTGCTTTCACGGGGAGGAGACGGGTGTTAGATGCAGTAGACTGCGTGCGTAATGGAGAGGGGGGAGAAACGTCTTCACGTGGAAGCTCCTTGGCCGGATGGGAATGCCGCCGTCGAAATGGTGCTGATAAGAAAAATCTCTCTTCTTTAATGCGGAAGCAACACAGGGTCCATGATGTGACCTCGCGCATGGACATCACCTGGGGGCATCGGGGCGGGGCAGAATTCGCTGCGTGATTTCGGCGCCCCTTTGCGACGGGCCCATTACCGATTCCAGTGTCCCTGTTACCGGGACGCATCAGTGGCTGACGCCATGTTTATCAAATGCATCGTGTCACCTGGTGTGCGAGCAGCCAGGTTGTTTTCCTACTTAAACATCCCTCCCATTAGCAAATAAAATGTTTGCATTGCTGATTGCTATCGACGGGGCTTTGATTATCCACTCGTGGAGCTGCGATGTGCATCCGCCGGCCATGTGGTTTTAAAAAAAAAAAAGAAAAGAGGAACAAAGGACACAAGATCTCCTCCTAATTCCACACTGAATGGCTTATTCGCGGTGCCACTGTCTTGTGTGTCTCTCGAAAGCCTCCCCGCCTGCATTAATGGACGCGTGCAACTTTAAAAGCATTTCAATCAATGCGAGCGGATCTCTTAATGGGGCCTGCTTTCAGGGAAGGGAGCTGGAATATACGTTTTCATTCCAAGGACCAGATTGCGGCGTTCGCTCAGCGCACTCAGGCCTGTATTGAAATGAGAGGTGTGCTGCTTGATTACCGGAGAGAGTAAAAAGCTTCTGAGAGATTGAAGATGGTGAAGACGGGTGCGCGTGCCCTCCCGCCTACCCCTTCTTTTTAACTTGTTTGATTTGCCCTTTAATAGCGAAGGGAAGAACGTAATCATTAGATTCAACGATGACTGGATTTGAAAAAGCAGGTAATGTATTTTTTTTTTTATGTTGAACACAGAATAGCCCACACAAAATGAATTTGCCTTATTTTATAATGTGTCTCCCTATTTGGACGCTCCAAAAAGATGATTATGGAATATTATAATGTGCTATTTCTAAGCCCTTTGGCAAAACACAACTTTTCATCAGTGGTTTTCACACACACCAAAGACACGACAAAAAATGTGACAGAAAAGATTCAAAAATATGTATTTTTGTAATTCTTTTGCGACTACACCCGGGTCTAAGCGGAAATCTTCAAGGGGCACATGGGGGACGCCAACCTCAAACTTTATCACTAACAATCATAACACCCTACTTTTTATGCCCATTGAAAGCAGAATCGGTCCCTTTTAGATTCTTCGAGGAATATAAAGTGCCACGAGCCAAACGCAATACTCTGTAGGGGATCACAGGCGCGCGTGCCATCATGGCAGCCACGAGATTCTGAGATGGAAATAAAACAGGTGTTTTGTGATCACTTATGCGTTCGCGTAGGGTGTTAACGGGCTATAAATACTACCTGATAACGGCAATGTCTTCAAGAGTGACAGCAGGATTCCTGCTGTCAACGTCTCATGCTGTAATTCGCGCTCGATGTCGATGTTGATGTCTGCCTGCCTGCCGCTGTCTCTGAAGTTGTGTGCTAACTAATTAAAAATGTGTTGATAAACTGCACTTTTTTCGCCCTTGTTTTGCTGTAATATGCAAATATCTCCATTAGGTAAAATTAGGAGGAGTTAAACCGTCCAACTTCCAGCCAATATGATTAATCAAAGTCGTTTATGACACATTTAATAAACTTAATATTGCCTTCGGTAATGATTTGCTCTTGAGTAAAAATGTAATTACTCGCCCTTATTGTGGGGCGCATATACAGTAATAAAATAATTGGGTCCGGGACGAGTGACAGAGCCCAGTTTTAGTGGGCGATCTATGTGTAACGTATTGAGTCAATATGATCCCTATTTAGTTCATAAAGAGGAATATTGCAGTTTTTAAAAACGAATTCTCCCAATTGAATGTTACCCTCGATGTGTCCAACAGGGTTTGAAGTCCCTGTACACCCCTTCCTCTCCCACACGCATGACATGATCCATTGAAATTGTTCAATTGATTTCACAGACGCTATGTATTATGCTAATATATCGATTGATGTATATTACCATAATATTGGCATATGCTACCTTTTGTGTAAAGATATGCCAGATGGGCAGAAATCACAGCCCCTGTGACCCTGCCGGGACCTTTATTTACTAACTATCAGTAGGACCTTTCCCACATCGCGGCGAGCCATGGATTCAAGTACTGACTTGACCATTTGTGCGAGGAATTATCGCGGCTTACGGGTACTTTTAAGAGGATGCTGGGTATTTTGATATATTAAGAATTGCTATTAATCCGCAGCCGCAGTAAGAAGCACTTCTTACGGGACGTAAGCTGAGCACATTTATACTCCACTGCCACGATTTCATCACACATTCTTTGCATAGCCGTTTCCATCACGTGGTGATTTACAATTTTCACCAGTGAAATGACTGGAATGTACTTTTATTTGATTTGAGCTGTCATTACTTTGTTTGTTATCCCGTGATTAAACTTACTTGGCCCGTTCCAACGTTTCAATTCCATCATCTATCACCTGTCAGCCTCTTACACACACACAGAGACACACACACACACACATATGGACACACGTGCGCTTACACCCACATCAAATCAACACCACACACGACACGTCTAGTATCACGTGACGGAATGCTGATGACTGTCTTTGTCTTCTCAGTGTTCCTTTGGTGTTTTGTCTCGGGGATGAAAAAGAAAAGAAAGGCAATGCAGGTTGTTTATTTATTTCTTCTCTTTTGTGGGGACATCTGGTTTTTTAAGAAGAAAGCCGCTCCAGCAGAAAACTCCATGCTTTGATTCGAAATAGTCTGTGTGGAATTCGCCATACAGCACTGCTTCTGTCGTGTTTTAATATTTAAAAAATAACGTCAAGAAGTAATGAAAAAAAAGTGGCAGAACTGCTGCAGAGAACAACAGATATGGACGAGTGGATTTCTTTATCATGCCGCTGAACATTTGCAGGTAACGATCCCTGCGAACGCCGCGCAGTAATGAACCATCATCTGTTTTACCGAACACACTTTTCTGTCACATGCTGCACCTTCAGGATGTCGACTTGTGTGTCATCCATTTGACAGCAGGGAATTAATCTCACACAAATCTTATTCTGGGGACTAATACGTGAGAGATTAGCAAAAGTGATGTGTGCGTGTGTGTGTGCGTGTGTGTGTGTGTGTGTGTGTATATGCTGCACTGCAGTGTGCAGTGTGTGGACTCAGGGAGGATGAAAGTGTGACTTTAAAGCCCACGAGTGTTGCATACTGTAAAAAGGAGTCTGACACTGAGCCCAGCAGGGGTTGTGTTGTACCTCACTAGCACCCCCTGCTGCTAAGCCACTGCAGCCCGGCTGATTTCATCCATGTTTGTGTGTGTGTGTGTGTGTGTGTGGTCCAGTTGCACAGATGAGTCCGACCCTGCGGCGGTGGTGCAGAATCGGCTGCTCAGCTCCCCTGTAACCAGTTTACGGATCAAACCTGTAACTCCCTCCTTGTCCTCTTTTTTTCTTCTTCTTCTTCTTTTTTTGTTGAATCTATGGCTACTTGCTGCTAAATTTACACCATTCAGTGCCTTTCAGTACTTTGATCGAAGTTGTCAAGTCAATATTGTCCTGAGTCACGTGTGTGTGTGTGTGTGTGTGTTGTGGCTAATGAGGGAGGGCCCGTGCTCGGCCCCGGGGGCCCTTCCTACAGCGCTACTCCGACTCAGACAGCGGGAGGATTAATGGAATGTAAATGTTGATGGATTATTGAACAGGGAAATGATAATGTTGGCCAGAGCACCCATTAAAAAAAAACTTTAAAAAAACAGGCACTCAGAGTTGATGAGTGTGTGTGTGTGTGTGTGTGTGTGTGTGTGTGGACGTGCGCGTTTGTATGTGCAGACCGGAGGTTCAAAAGCTGCTTTTAAATAGCTAAACAGGGAAGCCGAGGCAAAGCTGGTAAAAGCCAAATACAGAGAAATCAATGGGACTCTTAAGTGGGTCATCAATACTCAAAAAAATAGAAAATCCACTGATGTGCTGTAATCAAATCCCCAATTGGATAATCAGATTTAATTACAATGTTTTCTGTTTCTTTCTCTGTGTTTTCTTTCTGTTGTTGTAATTCAGTCACAGACGCGTATCAAGTGTCAAAAGCGGAGTGAGTGGCAAACCTCTGCTCTTTGTCTCATTCAATAGCTCCACATTAAGTCAGCTCAAGTAATTAATTTCCAGCAGAAGGGAGGCACTCATGGACTCAACACTAAATGAGGAAAAATGATATGCCGAATAATACGCAGCTTTATGAAAAGCTAGATGCCCCGGCTAATAAGGTGGGGTTTTTTTTTCATCCTCGGGAAAGAATAAAGTCAGTCAAGATGAAATAATAAAATCTCAAATCAAACCATTTACGTTGTGGATAATTAATTTTTTTTTTTTGTGATGGCTTGTTTGATGGTGTATCTGACGGTGTGTGTCGGTGTGCCTGTCTCGCTGCACTCTGGATTTATCGACTGCGATCTGCAGTCTTGGGAGAGAATAAAGCAGGAGACAGGCAGCGAGGCGAGATGCATGTTTGTGTTTAAATATGACTGGATCATAACTCGACGCCGATTCAAAGCCGCAGAAAGTGGCTTTCATACAAAAGGAGAAA
The DNA here is from genome assembly GCF_964276395.1 of Gasterosteus aculeatus. Taxonomy (NCBI): domain Eukaryota; kingdom Metazoa; phylum Chordata; class Actinopteri; order Perciformes; family Gasterosteidae; genus Gasterosteus; species Gasterosteus aculeatus. The sequence goes on along the minus strand of NC_135694.1, from coordinate 4,315,570 downwards.
AAGCACATCACAAAAAAAATAAAGAAATAAAGTAAAGCGAGAACCTTAAGCTTGCTTCCTTGACTTTGAACCCCACACGGTCGCATCTCCGCATCTTATCTCCTCCCCGGACGCTTAAACTTCAGCCCGGAGGATTTGAACCAACGGACAAACTTCAGGGGAAGAAAGAGGATTAGTCGATCGTTGCGCTCGCCACACTCGAGCCGGGCAGCATGTGTGCTGTTTTTAGTAGCGCTCCCCTATAGGAATACACAGCCAATACCGAAGCGAGCTCCTCTAAAGGCCACTTGCATAACTCTTCAGCGGAGGATGACCTTTTACTTTCTTTTTTTCCTTTTTTTTTTTACTGGTACAACACCGAGTCACAGGTAAAGACAGAATAGAGCCATATGTTTCATGGCTCATAGATATTTATAGTTCATTTGTAGTTTAAAAGGGACGGCGATTCCCAGAATCTAAAACAAGAACTAAAAGATAGAAAGCGGCAGGAAATACCAGGAATGAACCGCTTGAAATGTATTGACGATGCGGAAAAAGTGCAGAAGACCGACGCAGACACACAAAAGGACAATGCTTTTTTGTTTTTGTTTTTCTTGTATTGTATTTGTCCACTGATAATATATGTTGCTCAGCATGCAGCTCCAGCCTCAGCAACATCCCGCTGGCAGATGCTCCACGCTCTGCCCGCGCGCTGACAGGCTCCGGCTCTCCAGCTAACAAGCCGGTTGTTGGGGGGGGGGGGGGGGGGTGCCGTTATGGCGTGAAGGCCTCCCCAGTGCTGTGCCATTACCCAGCTCCCAGCAGGGCCGAGGGAGAGATCATCATTTTCACATAACAAACCGTAGATTATTATTGTACAGACAGTTTCCTCAAGTGGAAAATTAGCTTTCCCGCAACCCGGGCGTCTCTTTTTTTTTTTTTTTTTTGTCCCGCCCACATTCGCCGGCAAACAATTTACCACGCAAAACGGCGTAAATGAAGCTAATCGCAGGAAAAGCAATCCCTACCTTCTGTTGGCAGAAGCCATCAACCAGCCCCGAGATGGGCTGCTTACAGCTCTGCTTCTGAAAGGAGGGGCAGCCGGCAAAGAGGGGCGACAAATTGCTGTCCGTGGTACAATTTACCAGTTTTCCTCTTTTTATTTATTTTTTGGTCCAATTGGTTTGGATGCACCAATGATGACATTCATTACAGGGAAGTCTCGCTTGTATGTATATATATATATATATATATATATATATATATATATATATATATATTCTGTTTTCACCAAATACTGTACCACCACAACATGGATCATTACTGTCCAAGTATCCTAATGAGGCAATATGAAACATTTATTCCAAGTGCTTGACGATTTTGTTTCCCCCTTAATAGACGATCACAATTCACCTTGAGCTTGATCGATTGATCAGCCGTGGTCATTAGTTAGACACATCGTGTCTTTTGACTAAATGATGGATGGCGTGAGGAATGCGTGCAGGACGTAGGAACAAAACATGACAGGTCAGGCAGTTAGCTGATACTTGGACGTCATGAGACCAGGGCCCCTGGTGCTGTGTGTTACTTCCAACACGACAGGTGATGCAACCGCAGGAACATTTTATTTACTTTTTAGGTTCTTGTTGATGTTATGTGGAGGAAAAATACCCGGTCAAGGACGATATTTGTTAGGCCATGACCTATGTGCTCATTTAGACGCATTTGAACAAGTCTCACACCGTACTTAGCTTTAAATCTATAGTGCCTGGCTCCATATAGCAGTTTATCGTACCACTCAATGTGGGATTTTTCCTTTCCGACGCTCACCCTGAGCATATGATTACCTGACCTCTGTTCCAATCCAAGGACCTGTTTTTCGTCCTTTGTGCGCTTCACAACAAATCCAATTGTACATGGTGATTGCTTTCATTGATTCTTCCATTCCACCCTGTCCCTAAAGTCCAACACGTACTCAGCATCACCTTCTTCCCCCCTTCACACACCTCAATGCTCTCCAATAACGTAGCCGCCGTCCCTCTTTGTTTTTTTGGGATCGGCCCAGCTAGGCTGCCCGCGCTATTTAAGATCTCCACGCTGGCGCGGCTGCCAACCCATCGTTGTGGGTTACGAGCCGCGTACTAATTAATTGAATCACGGCGCTACACGGGAAGAGCCAGAGGCTACAGCAGGGCATGCGTGAGGCCACGTGGAGGAGAATGGGGAATTTCAGAAACATGCAGGGAGGAGGAGATGAGGGTGAGGGCAGGAGCTCGTGGGGATTGTGGCTTGAGGCAACCTCTTTCCGAGGCAACAGATCTTCAGTGCATGTAATTAGACAGGGCGGGGCGGGAGGGGGGACCTTGGCAGCGCTTTTCATTTAATCTATCGCTGATACGTCTCGCTGAGGAGGGGCGAGCGCTCAGATAGGAGCTTGCGCCACTAAATTAAAGATTTGTGTAAGCGTGCCGATGGAGTCAAATTCAAAGGGTGGACGAGGCCGCTGACACGGGTCCGTCTTTGCGGTGATGGAGGTTTCGGCCGTCGCAAGAAGCGTCAGGCCTGTTCCTTTCGCATGGTTGTGCTTTACGACGGAAAGCTCAGCAAGGGCGGATGTAGAGAGGTATGTGGGTGTGGAGGGTGGGGGGGGGCGCATCGGCCGAGCAGTGTGATTAACGATCGGTTTGTCTTGGCGAGATGGTTTCATTCTTCTCGCGAATTGGACGGCATGCAGATATTAGGATGAATGGCGCCGGCGCCTCAAGCGCGACGGCGACGAACGAAGGTACGGGCCCGAGATGAGGGGAGCGAGGGAGGCGGGGGGGGCGGCCTGAAAACGTGAGGTATGCTGTGACTGTGGAGAGCCCGGGGTGGAGGGTTCTGCAAACAATCGTTCCGCAGTGAGAGAAAGACACGGGGGGGAAACACTCCCGGCGCTCGGTTGGTATTCAGTTCATGAGGAAGACAACGTGGGAAGACGCCTCACTCCTCTTGCTCCTCACTCCTCTCTCTCTCTCTAACATTGTGCCAGATGATAGACTGGTGTAAATTGAGCACCACGTCCAGCAGACCATTCACAACGCCCGTCCCTTCCAACCACAACGCCGCGCTCCGCGAACGGTACCTGGGACGGTACCTGGTACGGTACCTGGGACGGTACCTGGTACGGTACCTGGGACGGTACCTGGAACGGTTTCCAGGCGCTGAAGTGTCGGCGACAGCGCGCTAGGACCTCGGCGGGGGCGCCGCGGGAAAACCACGTTGCACAAGTTCCGATTTCCGATAACGCCGTTGTATGCTGTGTCTATTCGCTGTATATTGGGCCCACACATTTCTAAATGAGAACAAATGTTTGTTCGACCTTGAATGTTTATCTCTGCTGCTTTTTAAAACAGAATATCCTCGCGAAAGGGGAAAAGCCAAAGTTCTTCCATCTCAGCAGTAGCCCGGGCCTTCCTCTCCCTCCTCTCCCTCGCTTCTTTATCTTTCTCTCCGGGTGACGTCTCCGGTTCAAAGCACACGCCGCACGCGGACGGGGGACTTAATCTGCCGAGCACGCTACAAAGGCGACCTTGAGGGGTGGTTTTGATTGAGGTGTTCAAAACCCCGGGTGAAAAAGAGGATTGATGGAATCAAGCAAGTGAGATTACTTCACATTCGGTACCACACCCACCCCGGCTGACCCGGGGGGGACGCTGTTGCAAATGAAGCGCCGGCGAAAGTCTGCGAGGGAGAAGAGAGTGAATGAGAATAATGAGAGAGGAATGAAGAAAGGGAAGGGAAGAAAAGAAGAGCGAAGGTTGTGAGAGAGAGAGGAAGAGGCGGCGTTAAGGACAGCGGAGACGGCAGCGTGGGGAAGAAACTTGCTTTGGGACTCTCTGTCTGCTGCCGGAGCGACGTGATCAAACCGAAGGCGTCTCGCAGACAAGCCAATATCGACGCTTTGTACTGTACCAGCTTTTGATTAGTCCCGCTAATCCTCAAGCCTCGGTTTGCATGCGCGTGTCTGCGTAGAAAAAGAAGATAGATCATTCCTGCCCGTGAAATGGCAAGTATTGGGGGAAGAGAGATTTTTGAACTGGAAACCACAGGTATCGTAGCTTCCTCGCCTCAAGAGAGCTAAATTCCTGTTGGTGCTCTGCTTGTTTGTTACGTAATTGCTTCTTTGAGTTCATCACTAAGGATATCCTCGCAATTATTCCCCTCTTCAGTCAGAGAAGTCAACCTGCCGACACCCAGACGAATGACTGTTGTCGCCTCTTTCGGATTATCAACGCCCCTCCACCCCCCCCCACCCCTCCTCCACCCGTCGTCCCTCTTCCATCGCACTCCTCAATATGCTCCGCTTAGTGTTTCCCGTCAGGACGAAAACAAAATGCCGTCGAGGAGGGAAGGGTACAGGCAGAGTGCAGAGCTTGACGAGAGGCCTGAATCTTGACAAGCGTGAAGGATCTGATGTAGGTGCCCCCACCCCCCTCCCAGGAAAGCGTTGATGGGACGGCGGGAGGGAAAAAAAGGAGCTTTTTTAACCCAGAGGTTGAGAAAGTAACGAAAAATCCATCGACACACACACACACACACACACTGCGATGACCAAAGTAGTTAATGCGTCGACACCACATCCCTCATTCGGCGGCGTTAGGAGGCACCTTCCTGTTCTCCATGCACAAGGGTCTGTCAATACCCAGCCATGGTTGGGTGTGTGCTTTAACTCGTCCGATTCCCATTAGCGGTGTCTGAATCCCTCCGTCTGTGCTCCCCGGACCGCAGAGCGGTCGGCCAGGGAGAAAGTTCACGCCAAGGCGCCCCGTTAATTATGGTGTCCTGTCTTGTAATAGCCTCACAATGTCCGCGACCGGCAATAAAGGCCAGAGAAGGGCAGGGTGGAAAAAATAGATAGGTGGAAGGGTAGACAATGGGCACGGGGGCTTAGCTGGGCCATGTGGACCCCGCACGAAAAAGAAAAGACACGTGTGCCGTGTCTTGATCGATGTATTGGAGAACCATGCGGAGAGGTAAGTGGACTATTGTGCACGTTCAACGAACGAAGCTCAAGTCGACCATAATGTGTAGGAAGTAAATAAAACCCCTTTACAAACTCCTCCGTGGCACCTCGACACTTTGTTGACTCCCCAGAGTGCCGCTGCCGCCAGGCGTTTACGTCCCCGCGAACCGACTCCTCTCTCTCTCTCCCACCTCTCGGCGCGCCAACCTTGAGGATACGCCTCAGAGATGGCGCACCCGATGGCTCCTCGCCGACCGGCTGCGGGGCCCAACGTCTCTTCATCCCTCTCTTCCGCTACTCAGGAGACGGATCACCGCGACAATCATTCCCGCGTGCGCTCAAATGACTCGGAAACACAAAAGTGACAGACACACTGACTTGAACATGGATTCCCCCTCAACCCCCCCCAAACCTCCGTATTTCTGCCGCCGCACAGCGCTCCCCTCCCATCTTCCTCATCCTCCTTTCCCCCGCAAACCTACAGCAATTTCAAATCCGATTGTCACATCATCGGTTTCAGCCGGTGAAAAAAAAAGATGGAAGAAAAGCAATGAAAAAGATGATTTCTTCTCTTCTCAAGTCGGGGGCCTGTCTTGTGCGATCTACTTTGACATTCCACCTCATCAGCTTCTCTATTTAACAATTTGGTGCACAGAGGACATACAAAAAAAAAGCCTGCAGACGGGCGAGAACATGGTGGCGGGTTCCTATTCAAAGACTGAATATTGATGGCGGGCACGGCGAGGCCTAGGTGCACACACACTATCATTATCCTCTGCGCTTAACAGCACATAGCCATTAATTGTCATCCAATTTTCATATTTTACCAATCTGTTTGTGCCACCGTGCTCATCCCTCACGCTAAATGCTTGTGACACGTCGCCCTCAGTCATGAAGAAAAATGGACAGATATGCACATATGCATGCAGGGACCTTGTCTGTAACGATCCTGAAGGCGCCGACGGGTTGAGAGGTAAAGCACAAAGGGAAGGCGTGACTCACCTGGCGTCTCGCTAATCCGAGGATCGTATTTGATTGCGTCTCCGGTGTCTTCGGGGGGTTGGGCAGTGGGAGGCGGGCTCTAAATAGACATGTTTGGCACTGGGTCAGTGATCAGAGGACAAGCCCCGGCGCTTTGAGACGTGGCGTTGTGACTGTCAGCCTGTCGGGGAGAAACCGGTCAGGCTCAGGAGACGAGGAGGTACAAAAACCATCGTCTCTCCCTCGAGGAGACTCAGGCCGCACTCAGCAGTAACACTCTAAAATAAGAAAAAAATGTATATATGTATGTATATTTTGTTGGTTTAATAATCGTTGTGTAATAAATAAAAGACCGAAAGCCTGAAATCGAGTCTTCTGCCTCCGCGAACGGCATAGAAAACGCTTCTGAAGATGAGAACGCTCTCGCACGGCGCTTCCATTTGTGGAATTCAATACCGAGGGGAGACGGATGATTCAAAAATGGACCACTGAGTAGGCTTTCGCTTTTGCTGTGAGCGCTGGGTGTGCTGGTATCCCGGGCCACGAGGACGGATGAGCAATGCGCGCCTGCACCGGCGGGTTGAAAAGGCCTCTCGTTAGCGACGGAGAACGAGCCGCTGCCGAGGCGGTGGGCGTCAATCAGGACCGGTGTGAGCAACACACGAGACAGAGGCTGGGAGAGCAGATCTGACAGGAATACTGTTGGAAATACGGGACATGTTCTCAAGTTTGTGTGTTTTTTTTGTTGGAGCTCGGAGGTGACGGCTTTTGATCTTCAGGATTCGTATAAAAGCTTGTTGCACCGCTTTGTTTCATCTCAGGCATATTACATGATTAAAAGACTTATTTCTTCCAAGTTATACACATTGGTTAAAACAAAGCCACTTTGTTCACAACTGCGAAGTGTCAATTTATACTGAAAAGATCTCTGCAATGTCACAGCCTAATATTCGCCGTCTTCCTAATGAGCACTTGTAGACATTGTTGCTGTCACTTTTCAAATGCAAATTACCTGCTTTCAACCTCAGAGGTGTGCGATTCTGCTCTAACTGTCATTCTGAAAGGCAGGACAGGACGCTCCGGTTCAGTCATCATGGGCTCTCTGCAATTTATTTGTGTTTGACAGTGAGACGTTTGCCGTGAACATAAAAAGTTTACAGTCTCTATTACCCGAAGTGCAGGTCGGGCGGTCTGTTGAATAAAGTTGTAGACATTCGATTGGAGGATTTTCTGAGCTTTCAAAAACAGATTGAAGCACCCGGGGTCAAAAGGTCCAACCGACAGCTGTTTACTCGTCTGGATTTTAATAAAGTCTGACTGAAGGCAATTGCATCGAAACTGATGAATCTCACTTGTTGTGACAAGCGTTGCTCCTTGTTGTCATTGTTCCCTATTTGACTAACTATGCGTTAAAAAATTGCACAATGCAACAGCTTCTATTTTAATCTATTTCTGGAATTGGTGTTAAAATTGCTTTATATGCAGGAATGCGCTTCTTCAAACCCAACTAATTTAGCATGAAGCTTAGCCGGCATCTTATTGACCCCGAATACGTCACAATAAATGACTCAACGGCGGACAAAAGGAATGAATATTTGGTTTGAGTCGATTTAATATATACATATGTGTCACTCCTTTATTTGGTGTAATAATGCTTTTTGATAACTCAAATACGCAAGCTCAGTTTGTGGCATTTTTCCGTTCTCTGCACTTTGGGTTGTGTTGCATATTCAACATTTGTAATACCCCATGGCGTCATGGCGTCCAACGAGAAACTGCAACAGCAATTTGATTTTTCATTACAAAAAAAAAAAAAGATGTTAAAACAGCCGCATGGACTCACTCTACGGCACTCTCGCTGCCTATTTGTCACTTTGTGCCACGGCGTGTGCCACGCCGTCGCCATGCACGGGCACCTGAGTGTATTAATATCATCTGCCACCACTACCTGCATGCTCCTCTTGGTCCCACCCACCCAAAGAAGTGCCGCAGCTCCCCAGGCAGACGCTCCCTCCTTTCCACCCCTCAACTTCATCTGTCACAGACACTGTAGCTTCAGCCGCCTCCCTTCTGCTCTATGCACCCACCTGATGCACACACACACACACACACACACACACACACACACACAGATTCACACAAAGGCTGTCTACATGGCAAACTCACGCCCAGTTAATCTGTCACAGTTCCAAGCACACACACACACACACACACACACACGCACACAGACCTTTGTGACTATATGACAAGCATGGCGATATGAAACCATATTCCTCATGGCTGACATCGGGGAGGAGGAAAAACAACTTTGCTAAACTAGCCCAACGCGGGTACAAAGAGAGAGATTAATCAGCTAAAGAAACGGGGTTAGGAAGAGAAATGAAAATCACAAACCACTGACAAGTTCATAAATCTGGAGAACAGATGGCGAACACGTCGCAAACGAGATGCCATTCAGATTTTATTCTTGGGTGACATTGAATAACTCCGTCTGGGAAATCCGTCTTTATCTTATTAAGCCTAATTTATTATGAGTTTTTCTTAATCTTGCAATGTAGTTGTGATACATAATCTATACACATGTGGCCATGTTGGAGATTCTACTTTCACTTCACACCAGTAATAATGTACAATTTCATTAAGCATCATACCGCTTACTTTAATCTGTAATGCAACAATGAGGCATATCCTGTTAACTTCTTCTTTCTTTCAAAACTGACGTAATAGATTATAAAATAAATGTTTAATGTCACATGTCTCGCTGTATTGTAAGAAATGTTGGGTTTATACTTCAGATAATAATTTGCACAAAAGCATTTACTCACAATAAATCCCCAGAAGTGGCTCGTCGAGCCTTGAACTGCCCCCCCCCCCCCCCCCCCCCCCCTGCTGACTAACCTGTCATTCAAACGTGCATAATGTCCCACAAATGCAGATGCTTGGCTGCTAAGGGGGAATTCGTGTATCTCAAAATGTCTTTCTTTCTTCAAATTTACATGAAAAACATTAATAATGCATCCGAAAATCACTGCGACATGATTTTTTGACTGTTAAAAAGATGTGTTTCCTGCATTATTTTTAGACGTTGCAGGACAAAATCACCGTTGTGATTGTACCAATCAAATGTCACGTTGTCAGTCTACGTCCCAGGTGAACGGAAAACAACGCTTCTGGCCTCGCGATTCCACACGCTATACACTAGCCGTTTGAGCACATTCGACACGTATCAAAACTCTCTGCTGTGCACCGAGTGTGCGCAGCAGCGTCGGGGACGACAAACAGGTGGCGTGCTCGTGGGAGTGTGTATCGCTGCATCGCATTGCCGGAGTCTTTGCAGCGTTGTGCCGTTTGTCCCGGCCCGGCTCTCCGGGGAGTCCCTTTCACTCATTATTGTTTGTGGATGCCTCCTCCCCCCCGAATTCTCTGTGCGTATTTAATACATCTTGGCACAGCTGGAAGGAAGTCGCATGCAGATAACTTGGTGTAGCATGCAAGTGCAGGAAAATGTCGAGCTGTATTTTAATGGAAACACAACAGCCCGTTATTTATTACAGACAGCCCGTGTCTGTATTTACTCACATCTTGTGGTATTTGGTTTAGTTTACTATTCTTATTAATTCCTGGTCCTCTTTAGCCGGCATTTGTTGCTAAGATGACAGGAGTTGGATCTGGGCGTTACCTTTGATGTGCTTATTCTGTTTGAGGCTGCTCTTCAACCGCCACGTCTTTAAATAGTCGTTCCGTCTTTTGTTCTGCAAATTCAACTCGGGTACAAGTTAATGGACCGGGATGGATAACAGTGTAGCAGGTAAATCAATCGTAAAAAAAAACGGCTGTATGCTGTTTTTTTAAAAGGGAAGCTCGGTCTGGGTCGTTTTAGCCACAAAAACAGGCTTTTTCCTCTGCAGTAAATATGGAATTGGTTTAATTAACGGTACGTTGAGTCAAAGTATTGATTCAAAAGTCATATTGGTGTTGACCCTGAGTCTGTAATTGTTTCTCCTTCTTCCACCAACTGTTCAAAGTTATTCTGAGATGGACTCACGCCTCCAAATGATCGATCCGACCACCCGCCTTCTAAAGCATCTTGTTAGGGGTCACGCCGAGCTGGACCCTATCCCAGAATGCATTTGACGAGAGAAACATCTGGGACCCTCCCAGGCGTGTATAGACGGACACCCGTCCGTACCTAATGAGCGATTTAGACTTTCTTTTAGATGCTCCACATTGGCCATTAGTATGTGCGCCATCATTAACAAATTCACACACGACGAGATGTTATATTATACTGTGCTATATTCCAACAATCCAATTAATTAGTTAGTGCAATCAATTGCATTATTCCATTAATAGTTTATTCCTTTTGAAAATAAAGAACACAAAACTGTATGAACACTGAAGACAGAAGCATTTTTCGTGTTATGAAATTAAAGGAGATTAGCAAATACAAAACGTGCATTGGGATCCGTTCCACTTGAAAGGGAATTCATTATTAAAATAAACTTTTCACTGCTTTGAAACGACTGGATGTTGTCAGTTGAGCAGGCTGTAGTTATTTGTGTATTGGTTGTTACATAAGTGTTTAAAAGAGAAACAACAGTCAAACAAAATAAACACACTGGCACCATTGCTGCGAATTATTTATTTCCCCACATTTATTTCCCAGTAGCCTCGCTTCTGGCCTGCTGTCCGTTCCTCGGATTCCATTTAGATCCGTAGCGCCGTCAAAGATGCTGCTGCCAGACGTTTGTTTGTCATTTTGACCCCCCCCCCGGCTACGTGATCCATCAATGGGGGTTCCGGTGTGAGTGCGCTTTGAAGATATGAACACTTTACTCCTCCGAGAGGCAACACCTCTGACGGGCCGGGGCAACACGTTTGGAGATAAGGCCTGAAACAATGCGCTCAGCGGGAACGTCGGAGCTGTCTTTGCTTTACTGTTTACCGAGGGCGGGGCGAGGCGGCGGCAGGAGAGAAGGCCCCTGTGCTTGCACGGAGGTCAGGGGCCGACCTCTAGGGCCACGGAGCACAGGGCCCGACCTCTAGGGCCACGGAGCACAGGGCACGACCTCTAGGGCCACACTTTAAAATACCTCCATATTCTTTTTAACACGTTGCGTGCAGATAGAAGTGTCTGTCTGTGTCCATCTACACGCCTCCATTTTTACCCTCTTCCACTCCCCTGCCAGCCCGGGTACCACTCATCCACCCCCCACCCCCCCCTCCCCACACACACACACACACACATTCTCTCCTCTCTGAAATCGCTCCGCTCTCGACTCATTCCGCGGTCTCTCGCAACTTTTTACCTCTCACACTCGCACGGCCGTCTCTGTAATTGTGTGTGTGTGTGTGTGCGGTGGGCTCATTGCCATGCCCGGGAGCAGATGCGAGGTCCGGGGGGGGTGAGGGGGGGGAAGAAAGAGGTGGGTTTGGATGGACCAAACACTCCCTGACAGAACAGGATCGGTTGAGGAGAATTAACCCAGCGGGCCTCTCTCTCTCTCTCTCTCTCTCTCTCTCCTTCTGCGAGGACAAAGCTTCAAGGCTGTGACACACACACACACACACACACAAGGTGCGAGCGAAAAGACGCGTCGGTGGATCCCGATGAGAATAGAATTCCGTTCTCTTCTGTTACTCGTTTCTCTCGCGACTCGTCTCACTCGCCCCTTGAGATACGGAACAACACACACATGACGCATGAACAGGAAAAGGCCTTAAAGCGGGATACATGTGGCCTTTTCACATGAGGTAGCACGGCGCGGTGCTCCAGCAGCGAACGGGTTAACCAGAGAGGTGTGTCTGTCATGTGTTATTCATTTGTCTGGCTGTCAGTGGGAACACACATATGTCTGTATTCATTCGGCTGCCCTCTCAGGCTGCGTTATAGGGTCAGGTTATTGCTTTTTGAATATATTTATTTCCTCCCGCCTTTCATTTCCCGTTATCTCCGCCGAGCATTATTACCTGGAAACAACGCCGTCGTCAGGATTTGACTGATTGATCTTTTAATAAACATACAAGTCAGTTTATTGCTTCGCCGCGATGAAATGCTGTCACTATAGAGCGTGGAGGGGGGAGGAGGGAGGGAGGGAGGGAGGGAGGGGAGGAGGAGGGGGGGGTCACGTCGGCTCAGCCCTTCTGTCCTGAAGCGGCTTTGTTGGCTGTTGAATAAAACGGTGCGTTCAGAGGTTCTCCCAGCTCACAAACGAAAAAAGGGCCAAGGGCCAAGGCCCCCCGCCCCCCCCACACCTTTTGAGAAGTTGAATTTTTCAGTTTTTCGTTAACTGGTTGGAACAAAAAAAGACTGTCACAGTAATAAATAGGAAAAAACTAACTTTAGTGGCCATTTCCTTGTTTACCGCCAGTTGCTTTAAATCGATTGTCGAGACCGTTTTCATCACACTCCCCCTTTCTCACCCGTGTTTTCTCTCTCATCATGGAAAAAGAGAAGAGCGAATACCCGTACTTTCTGTTTGAAGATCAGCCGAATCCGTATCTGCCTCACTGCCGCTTCACTCTCGAGCCTCCTTTCTCACGAGGAAGAGGAGGAAGCTGGCGATGCAATTAATAACATGTCTCAATATAATCCTGTCCCCAACCGATGCCTTTGGATAAAAGCCTGATAAGAAGAAGGGACAGGAGCGAAATCAGCAGGTGGCGGGAAGGAAGGAAGGAAGGAGGCAGGGAGGGAGGGAGGGAGGAGGGGATGTGTTGCATTGTGGGGACCAATGTGGAAGCCTGTAAATAACAGCACAGTGCGCCAGTAAAAACAGGCCGAGCCGATAAGGCCAGGACGAATGTCTTTGCGCTTCACGACTTCCCCGCGGTCCTGCCGGACCAACCCCCCCCCCCCCCCTCCCCCGACCCCCTTTACCGCCGCCGTCGGCGAGCAATGGATGCCGTTGTTTCTAATGTTTTCTAACGCGAAGTTGTTCACGCGACCGCGTGTCCGTGCCGCATTGTACGTTTCCCACGGGGGTGGGGGGGGGCGGCGGCGACTTTGATTGACATTGTGGGGATTCGCCCGGCGGCGTGAATCCCGAGCCGTGGGGGATGAACACACACGGTAAACAGCAGTAAATAAACGGAAGAAGGACTCATCCTTCGCCCCCGGTAGCCTCGCCTCATTAACCTCACACCCAGGGAGGAGTACGATTACCTCCCTTTCCCTGTTTTCCTGTGGGGGGGGGCGGGGGGAAAGATAGGATAGGATTGGGGAGTCGTTGTTCGAGATTGCCCTCTCGGTAGGCCGAGGGAAGAGCGTGCAATCATTTGTAATTGACTTAATTCAAAGAAGCCGGGTTGGAGAGCATGCAGCGGAGAGCGGCGCCATTCGGATTGAGGGAATGGGGTCATTAAACGCCGAGTGGGCTTGTTCTCGTGCGCGTCTGGTGGAAGTAGTTGTCGGGAAGACGCACTCGTTCATCCCCTTGTTCTGCCCCCCCACAGCTGCTTTAAAGAAAAAGCCTCTTTGGTTCATTGACTTACATGTGAGTTCATCAATAATTAAGAGTTTGTTCGTGCGTCTGCTGCAGGGTTTCAACGCCGGGGCGACTTCACCAGCACACATACCGTATTATGACGTAACCGGGACACGATCACCCAGAACCAGTCAAACACTTCAATTTCACTTGATGAATTTGCTCAGGTCTCCCGGGTTTGTCGACAGGTCAGCGGCATGTTTTCCTGAAGTTTACCATTGGCGGCTTTCCTCTCACCCATTGATGGACGTTCAGTCACAGAGGCGAACAGGAGATGAGCGATAACGAGGCAGAACGTCCAAACGGAGCCGAAAAGGATCGAGAACCAAAAGTGATCCGACAGACGCTGCATGAGAGAAGTGCTGGCTTCTTTTTTTTTTTTTTGTCCAGTTATCTCTAATTTCCCGTAGCCGCGAGAGGTATCACGCCAGAGTCAATTGAATTACACAAGGTCAGAGGTGCTGGCTCAGACATCACTGCAGTGGCCGAGGTGCCGACCGGGCAAACGCGGGAACGGCATGAAATACGATCTTTGACAGCACACGGGACTAGTGAACCATTCGGCACTAGTTATTACTCATTACTCAGAACCCTCCCCCCCATAATGTCTCCCCTGCCAACGATTGTGATTTCAGTTAATCGTGGTCTATATATACAGCCATACTGTGCATTCGTGATGATGACTCCTTATAGAAATGTGGGTGTTGTGGCTTTATTCCGCTTTCCACGTTGGATTCCACACAATTCTCATTTCTGTATCTCTCATTATAGCAAATTCTCCAATGTGTGTGGAGGCTTTTTAATGAGATATAAAAGAAAATACAGCGAAATACGTCTAACTTCAAACACGAGTGCCGAAAGTGCCATTTCTTCTTCTTAATTTGGTGAAATATTTCACCACTATTTGCTTGTTGATAGCTAATGAGCCAGTGAAATAGCTGTTTTTCGCCCTCCCCCCCGGCTGTTGTGACATGCGTCATCGGGAAGCTACAAACATGTGAGTCCGTGCCGCTCGAAAGGCCTTTTGTGAATAGATCTGTAGAAAGTGGTGCAGAACAAAGATGAACCAGGCACAGTTCCCTGTCATTAGCATGTAGCTAATAGTTCCTTTCATTCAGTCGACATTTTAAATGAAGTTGTTATCCCCTGCAGGGCGGGATTAAGGCTTAATTTAGTCGTGACAGTAGACAGAATTTGCTTCTCGTGATTAGAAATTAGAAAGCACAAAATTGCAAAAATAAGGCCTCAGCCGCAGGAAACATTCACGTGTGAACGCCGTTGTGTGCAGTTGGGGAGCCAGTCGATTCCCTCACCCTCACCACGTGATCCTACGCCGCGAAAAGCGATCCTCTCCCGTTAAAGCGAAGCCGAGCGAGTAGCGGCTTCCTGAATCCCTCGCTGTCTCTGAATCTCCCACTTTGGTCCGTGTCGACCTTTTATAGCTTTCAACACCTTATCGATAGGCGCCAAGTGCGGCAAGGAAAATGATAGTTTTGGCTTTGCCTGGAGGCCCGCGGCGGTGCCAAAAGTACTGAGGAGGCAGTGAGGGTCGGACGGCCATTTCCGTGCTTCCCGGAACGGCAGAACGGGATGAATCACGATAACCCGAGAGTAGCTGCTCACAACAAGCTTTTATCGATGGATTTTTGTCTCCGTCTTTGCTCTCGTTTTTTTTTTTTTTTTTCTACAGTTTGTTTTCTCCGTTCTCCTTCCGCTCTCTTCCCGTCCCTTCCTTTCATCCCCGAGTCAATCCTGCACATCTGATCGGCGAGATCATCCGGGCCTCCAGCTCGGATGGATGAACGTTGTCGATATCTAAAGAGGATTGGAGCTCAAATGAGGGAGAGGACTACCTGAGGAAGCAGCCAAGGGAGGGGATGCTGAAAGCCGAGTGAGGCAAAAAGCTCTGAAGCGGCAATTAGCAACTTGTGAATTTTCGCCCGGCAGCCAAATTACAGCCACGCATCGATCTTTTCCTCCTATTTCTGTCATGCCCATTAAACATCCCATTTTCTCTTGTTTTTTTGTCCTCTTTTCTTTCTTCCTGAGCTACTTCGTGTGCCTGACATGAGGAGCAGAAACAAGTCTGCCTTCGTTTGCCCACCGAGCTGCAAGTCGACAACACTGAGACAAAGGGTGTTGCTTTGAGGGTCGTCTCTTCCTCGGCACTAAACCCTATTAAAGCAGTGAAACATGTCATATTCAGTGGGATTGATAACGTGTTTTATTCGCTTTGCAATCAGAAGTGTCGGAGGCGTTGTAACGGGAAGTCCCGTGTTCTCGGATTGTTTTATTGATGTCAGCTACTACCTGCTACGTCGAACTTAAAAAAGAAGGCGCGTGTTTTTTTAAAAAAAAAAAAAATGTTCTCACTGAAGCAAAAATGTCAAGCGTTTGAAAAGGAAAGTGAAGTCGAGCTAAGGTCATGTCCTCTGAGTTGTTTTCGGGAAATTGTTTAATTTTGATGGATTAAAACATGTTGAAAAATGATGGCTTTAGTATTCGGCACCAGGATTGAACTTCTGACAATGTTGCGCATTTTTAACAATAATGGTGTACAGATTGCAAGGTCACCGGGTCATCTCAAGGCTATGTTGGCTAACCTCTTACCATTGGCAATAAGACTTTTAATGAGGCATTATGTAAGGATTAATGCTTCTCCTGATTCTGCTGGTCCAACATTTCTAGCGGGCGCACGTTGCACTGGGAGGAATTTGGACTGTGGACATCCAGGCCCCGAATTTTCACTTCATTTTATTTAGTTACTTTTAAATTGCACTTTCTATTTTCACTGTGTCAAGAAACTTTATCCAACTTCCCTTTTTCAGTTGTGAATAGTTTCCGCTTCTTTCCGTGAAAACCAAATTGCGACAATACCTTCACATCTTTCAGAAAATTAATTAACAACATTAATTATTGAAATAGAATATAAATACAGCCACAGTGGGACATCATGAGTTACATTTCATATTATCATTGTTATGGAGTTTTCGTCTAACAGTAGGTGGCACATTCACTTTGCAGCCACATTAAGAACGTGTTAATTGGAACGATTTCCCATGAAGTTTTTTTTTTTTAAAGGAAACATGTAACACCTCGAGTGAATGCGTCGCCTTGATAACACTCTGATTGGAGAAGAGAAGAATATCTTCTCCCGCCGGGACGGGGGGGGGGGGGGGGGGGACAGGCTACTTAACCCCAGGTAACTCTCTTCCCATCAAAACCGAAAGAAGAAAATTGGGAGTTGGGTGAAAATCACCGAGGGCAAAAGGATCCTTCTCAGCAGATAAATAATGTACTCTGGGGAACGGTTAGAATTCATGGCGCGGCGCCAGCGGATAAAACCGTGTCACTTTTATTCCGGTTTGCGGGCGGAGGTTCGTATCGGCTGCTCCGATCTCAAATACGCGTGATTCGATTTAGCGTGGCTGGGAGGGGTGTAGGGGGTCAGAGGTCGGAAGGAGCCGGCGGGGGGCCGGTGTTTGGTCTGGGAGCAGCAGTGAGGGTGGAGGTCAGACTCTCCAGCCGAACGCAGGGTTTCCCCCAATCAGTAAATGATTTCAGCGTTGAGGTTAGAGTGTAGGTCATCTGCGGAGTATCGAGTCGGCTCTGATTTACTGTAGTCGTCTGCTAATGATGGCCGCCGACGACCTTCCTCTAAATGGCTTTGAAAA
The DNA here is from genome assembly GCF_964276395.1 of Gasterosteus aculeatus. Taxonomy (NCBI): domain Eukaryota; kingdom Metazoa; phylum Chordata; class Actinopteri; order Perciformes; family Gasterosteidae; genus Gasterosteus; species Gasterosteus aculeatus. Next base: position 4,298,444 of record NC_135694.1, on the reverse strand, counting down.
AATTGGTACAGTGTGCGTATTCTAAATGAATCCAACGGGTTCTCCTAAAATGTGACGTATGAAGTGTGATGCTCCCACGGTTTTTTAGGAGCAGTTCACGTTTGTTAGATTTAAGGTCACAGCTTACGCAGTTCCCACGCAGACTTATTTGAACATTTATAGTTGTTATCTGAATAATTAAGAAAGGAAATTTAGAATAATATACTCAAAATACGGCGCTTTTAATGATTGGACCAATGCAGAGTTCGAGATGAGCAAAAATTCAAAAGTTTTTAGCCATTAGAGCTAAAGAAAATAAAGGGTTTTCTTGAAAATCACTGTTTAATATTTAATATTTAGTTCAGTTCAAAGCGCTATGAATGAAGAGAAGAGACACTTGTTGTCCTCTCGGTGGCCTGAGTGGTTCCCGCCGATGAGAACTCACTAAACGTGACGTTTGCAATTGCAGATGAGTTTGCAAATCAAGGTTTTTTTTTTTTTCTTTTTTACTCACCAACCAGGGCAGGCATATATTCATTTATTTATACGCCGAGATTGCTACTATCAATCAGAGCGTTATAAATCTCCCCTCTCATCAATAGGCAATCTGCTAATGCATGCCTCCGATCAATTCCTTACTGGCTCAGTCGACATGCAAAGCAACTTATCTCCCCAAACACACACACACACACACACACACAGCTATCTCTGATTTACAAAAACAAGCACATTCAAACCCGCTGTGCAAACATACATCCCATTTAGGGATCAGTAGTTTGATCAGATCCAATAAGGTGTCACATGAGTTGCCTGCATGGGGAAATGGGGCTTAAGACGCATTGATAGCGGCCCCCGCTGTATCACATTGGTTTGATTAGTGTTTTTTTACCGTCCAGTAAAGATACAGTTTAGATCCCCGGCGTCTGACGAAGGTTCTCCTGTAACAGAAGGAATGCGGCTTTAATGTGTCCCAAAGTCCTCGCAGTCGTTTCTTCTTTATTCAAATCATGTGGGCAGCGGCACACATTTTATTCCCTGCAGCCGGTGCGCTTGATCTGCTGGGAAACAAAAGATATATAAAGGACAGGAAGAAAAGGCCTCATCCCTCTGCTTGCATAGCTTGCTTTTAGGACTCGGATGCAAATAATTGGAAATTCAAGGCAAATGTCAAAAGTGGCTTGTTTGACCGGAGGCAGTCAGCAACTTATTGACACGAGGATACTTTTTTTCTTTTCCCCATATTGGCTGACGAAATGGCCTGATCCCTGAGCAGGTCAACACATAACATATTCCTATTTTCTTCCTAATAAAATCCCGTAGCGCTCGGTATCTGCCGGTGGTACGAGGCCTTCCCACGGAAAATGCTCAATCAAATTGAAAATGGGAAGCAGTTTCATCAATCGAGTGAGGACACAGCCTGGTCGGATTACAAACTGCTGCTTCCTGGCGAATCATTTTCCTTTTGATGCGTGTGATCACTTTACGGACATTCAATCTCACTACCACGTCGTCCTCAAAGGTAGCTCACATTCGCCAGCCGCACCAACGCGCTTCCCCCGTCTCTGCGCCGGTGGGCCGGACTGTTTAAACTCTCAATTTCCTCACATCGTGTAACGCAAAACAATTTGAATTGAATCTCGGTCGGTGTATTGATTGACGGTAACTGTAGATCACAGAGTGGCCATCGCCGATTGCAGGACCTTCAGCCGACTGTGAGAATGTGTGAAAGACATTCTGAACGCGCCTTTCAAGGGCTCTTGAGATTAATACTGGGGTATTTCTTTGTCCTGTATTTGGAATAAATGGAGAGCTGAAGGGACACAGAGATGTACAGCTGGATAAAAAGCTTTTTTTTCCTTTTTATAAAACAAAATCAAACATTCGACGACTCCCAAACGTTCCTCCTCCACCTTCAATATGTGCTCAGTCGAGCGATGCACGTCGTGTAATAAGAAAAGCTGGATTGCTGTTTACCGGTAAAACAGCTTATCCTGCAGACAAGATAACATGGCCGAGGCAAATGCAAACACAAACAAGCCGAGCGGCCCGCAGACTAAAACCACACAGCCCTCCCCATTAAGCGCCCGCCCACCAAACAGGGAAGCCAAACACGGCCCGTGTTTGCGGCCGTTGGCTTCGAAATCGCAGACAGGTTTACCATAGTTTTTCCGGTGTGCCCTTGACCCCGGCGCTGCCCCTTTCCCCCCCCCTCCCCCCCCCCCCTTGCGCAACACGAAGGCAATCACCGCCATGTCTCTAATCGGACCGGACCCCTGCTGCCGCCACCCCCTCCCCGCACCCACCACGGTACATTAGAACTCAGGGCAGATTAATCGGTCCCGAGTACCTCCTGCCTGGACATGAGCTAAGTGGATAACATCACGACGAGTTGTTAATGCGGAGGGAGGAGAGGGATCGACGGGACGCTTCCTGTGGAGGGACAGGGCGCGGACCCTCAGGGACGCCGCAGGGAGGAACGGGGCGATGCCGCATTACCAAATAACAAGCTAATGACGGTACTTAATTTATGGTTGTTTTTTTTGTTACATGGCACATTTTGGGATGCTGGCCAACAGGACAAGTCTTGTTCAAATCTCAAAAATTCCACCAGCTTCATTTGCACAACCAACAAGATGAGTCCTCATGCCGGGCTGCAGACTCGACGTCGTCGAGCTAAATCCCGACCTGAAGTGGTGGAGCGACTGTGCAGCCCTGCAGCCAGTGTGTCAAAACAACTCAGCAGACGCAGATCTTTAAAGGAGCTCCATGCAACCTTCAACGTAACATCTCACTGACAAACGTGAATAAGGGTAAACATAATAACGGCCCGCTTTCATAAAGCACTCAACTTCTGATAAAAGAACCTTCGTTTTCTCTCTTCTCAAAAGTAAAGTATTAATTCAGGAGTAATTAACTGACTTATTGGAGCTTTTTCTGGCATTAATGTGCCGCGCCACCCGCCTGCCCTTCGAAGAAACGCGCTCTTCCTGAACGCGTTGTCTTTGTGCGCCTCTCCCAACTCCTTCAAAATGTCCGACCTTCACGAACCGCATCAGATGCCGTTTGCTTGAACAAGCCCTTCGAATGCAAAGCAGAGTCCTTTCCGGTCAACCGCGAGACGCGCGTCAACCTCCGCCGAGACTTCCTCAAAAAGGTGCCGCCGTGGCAGCGGAGACGTGCCGCTGCCGCTTGACACGTTCCTGCCGAGATGCCGTTTTTTCTGTGACTGGCGGAATCCGCGTTCGACGGAGTGTAAAAGCGGCCGAGCGAATCGGGCTGCATCTGGAAGGTCAGGACCTCCCCGCTGCAACCAATCGGAGCCGAGGCACGGCTGTCACGATGGCGGCGAACGGCGGCGGCGGCGCAGGGCCGCGCTTTTCCTGCGTGAGACAGTTTAAAGCTGATTCCTCATCCTCTGGACAGCAAAAACCGGGTAAACTTTTGCGGTCCCAAATGAAGAAGTCCCGCCCACAACGGCGTGCAGTTGGAACAGGGAGTCCACGTGCATCCTAATGACAAGGCTTTGTTTCCAATCAGTCCCTTTTTGATTGTTTTGGTGAATAAACAGCAAAGTCTCCCCTTTTCGCTCCGTCCCACTCGGCTGGCAGCGGGCGACCTAAATGGAACAACACAATTAGGGGTCACTTCTCATTAGTCCGTGTCCGAGAGGGGACATGGAGACACACACGGTTTGTTTATTAGCGCGCGCCTCGAAACAAACCGTCGCTGTGCGCGCCCACTAATGAGCCGTGGTCGTAATCAAAGGTTTTTGATTCTCCGTGCCGCGGAAAAAAAGTTGGGTCCACCTTTTGGTGCAATAACAAGCGTCTCAGACGTCACGCCGTTCCAGACGGGAGTAAAATCAATCGGGTTCCCTCCGAGCTTTTTGTTTAACATCATACACTAACAGAAAGTGTTTACACGTGACTGTAGCTAAAGCAGCAAAAACATCAGTGGTGTCTGGTTATTTCTCTGTCTATGTATGAAGCAGCTTGAGTGTGGGGGGGGGGGGGGTACACTGACTAACATAATACGTTTTATTTAATTTTTGACTTCATATTCATAAGGGCTGCTTTTCATTTAGGTCATTGTGAAAAATCATTTCCGTTCAAGACAAAAAGTTCTTTCAACAAACTCAAAGACTAACTTGCTGACGGGGCATATTGCGTCAATAAAGCCAATCGTAATCCGAAACATGACACAATGATAAATTTAGCTCTCGATGTCACCTGGGGCGGGGGGGGGGGGGCCTAAACGGCGATACCCACTCTACAAAAGCGTAACTTTCCTGGCTTCCTCTTCTGTCTCCCCGGGGCCAAATTTTGCAAAAACAGGTCATCTCCGACTTCGTCGCCTCCCTCTGGTGAAGAGAAACAACCTGGTGTTCGTCTATCATGAAGCTTCCCAGAGGATTTTCCTGGTCATGTAAATTGAGCTTCTCAAACCGTCAGAGTTGAGGAAAAAATTTATCTCATGGCAAGCCACTCCTTGTTTGCCCTCCCCCCCCGGCCTCTCTTTCCCTTATCTGTCTGCTGCTTTATCTGCTTGCCAAGGTCGGGCGGGCTTGAGGCGATCGGTCCCGATAAAGACGGGACGCGGAGGTGGGATAAGGGTGGAGGGGGGTCGGCAACGTGGTCGAGACGGGGGGCTGGTCAGACGGGTCGAGTCCAGCTGTCGGCGGTCACATCTAAACAGTCGCCCAGAGAGCGAGGTGCTTTTATATGTGCGTCACACATCCAACAACCAATAAACCCCCCCACCCCCCGCAAAGACAGATCCTCGCCTTATCGTGCCGGGTCACAATTCATTCCATTTATCAGGCCCGGATGTGATTGGGTGACCCGCCGGGGGTTTATCTCATCTTCATTTCAGGTTCTCTTCAAAAAATCCTCGACACACGGCGTCAGGGAGAGACAAAGAGAATGTTGATCGGGGTTGGGAGGGGGGGGGGGCAGGAGATCTTGTAACACCTCCGTGTTCCCCCACACGAGGCCTCTGGGGAGAAATGGCCGCACCACGGAGACCAAACTCGCCTCCTTCTTTCTATTTTTCCGCTTTCGCTTCTCTTCCGCGGCAGGAAACGGATCAGGTTGGTTGAAGCCCGAGGCCCGGATCCGCCTCGATATCCGCTCCGTGTTCTACATGGAGATCTTGGATTGACTGATTCACCCCCCCCCGGGCACCTGTGGGAGGAAACGAGGGCGTGTGTTTCATCTCGCTTTAAATCATCAAAAACTAAAGAGGCAGTTTTCGTGAATTTTGCTCGACAATCGGCAATATCCTTAAATCCTAAAAAACACTTTTTGTGTCGACGTTTTTTCTGAATGAATGTGACATTTGTGGCTGTTTCCCGAAACAACGGCCTCCGATGACTTAAGTTAAGCCAAGGGCAAAGAGCCAGGCGTCAAACTCCCAATAACACAAACAGGCGGGCGGACAACAAACATATTTTTCTTTTCTTTTTTTTCGTCCCACTAAGGAAAGGAGAGATCTATTAAATAATTCAAACGGCTGTCCTAGGATGCCAATCAGAAATACTATAGCCGTAAAAGCCGTGTCTATACTTGGTGAGGAGTGGGGGCCCCGCAGCAAATGAAAGCATTATTCTTGCTCTCCTCCGGAGGCTGCGGCAGCGCTAGTATTTCTTCTTCTTCTTCTTCTTCTGCTTGTCGTCGCTTTTATTTCTTTATTATTTCATTCTCCGGGAGCAAGGAGAGACGGTTAGCTTCTGAAGCAGGACGTATCTGCGGAGGGGGGGGGGCGACTGTCAGCCTACTTTATCCCCATTCCAACGGCGCCTCCCTGCTCGCCCCCAAGGTGAAACACACTCTGCTGGAAACTGGGTTAGGAGAGAAACTGTCAAGGCGGCGTCGCAACAATACTGCATCCACCCCCCCTCTCCCGCATCCCCCTTCCTGTGGCTGTAGTAAGTTACCCGTGCTATTAGAGGATACATTATTAATCACTGAGCCGTGCTACGTGGTGCAGTCGGTGTTTCCGTGTGTGATTTGAAGCCTTCATTGGCGAATCGGTGCCCAGCGGCTGACATTTTAAGAAGGAGGAAAGCGTTCCGTTGATATGTAGCTTCAACGTTTTCCTTTTTTTTTTTTCTTCAGCTTCCAAATCTACCTCTGAGGTGTCTTTGACACTGGAAGATTGTGAGATTAGATAAAAAATATTCTCTTGAAATGAAATCAAACAAAATTTGGATTAAACGCTTTCTGAGTATGTGATGTAAAGTTTAATTCTTTATTTTCAACATAAATAGTCCATGCAGTTAAATGAATCGACCCCTTTACAAACTAAAATGTATTAACAAAGTTTAATGTGACAGAAGATTAGTTGCTGCACATTTTTTTTCTAATGACATGCTAACCAAAATTTCAACAAAACAATTTGATCATTTCCCAGTGAGTGTTAACTACACCACATCTTTCTATTTCTAACGTCACACTGAAATGAAAATGTGTGATTTCAGTGGTAGCGACTAATCTGCTGCATCATGAAGCCTGTTATTACCACATACATGTTTTAATTACATCCAAATCGGGAAACTTTTATTGCCATAATATGTCAGACATACAAGGAATTAGACTTGGCGGTTGGTGCGTAAGAGTAGACAGTACGACCATGGACGACAAGACAACAGTGCACGAGTAATAAAATAGAATATAATGCTATGGGTCAGTAGAATAAGGCTATGGATCGGTTTAAAATAAAATAATAAAAGTGCACTAGCGAACAGAAAATGACAAAAGTGACGAGTGAAAATGGGCCGTTGCATAAAATGCTGTTACTTTAATAGTCCACTGGATGAAATAATACACATTTTTTTGTTTATTGTCGTCTCCCTCTGATGATGTGAGATTGTCTCCAATGGAAAATATACCCCTTAGTGCCGTTCATTTGCTGATGCAATCAGCTTGCTATGCAGCTTTGCATTGATTTATGACATTGTTTGGAAGAGGGCTTCACTGTTTCGGGTTACAACGTTTCTCCTCACCGATTAATAATTCATTTCAATTTCCCCTGCACGACCGTTCTGTTATTTCTCAACCAACCCAATCCACCGTGGCCTTTTCAAAGGGTCAGCGCAGGAATCCAAAAAGCTTTTAGAAAAAGCGTTTCCAGAAAGAAAGACATCAGACTCCTTCTGCTGAAGCCTGCTCCTCAAAGCCCGGCAGACCGTCTCCAATGGACAATTTGAGCACAACTCTCCGCGGCCTCCCGGCGCACCGTCCGAATGGAAGGGAAGACATCCGGCGTCGTTACTCGTCGATGCGGCCCACGTGGAGCCCTCGTGCTGTCTCCTCTGCCCGGGGACCTCCCAAAAAGCCACCACGGCAATTAGCCGCCTCCCCACTGCTATTTATCCAGGTGACAAGCGCCCCGCCCCCGTGTAGCCGTGGCGGTCAGGGACATGGCACACGCCAAGCAACGACATCCTTGCTTATTTATTTCTGCAGGTCTTCATTCGGCGTCCGAACGGTGGATTTTAAGTGCGTAGAATTGTTTTGGAATTGGAATGATACCTCATTTGTTGTCAACAAACCACATGGAAAAGCTACCACGGAGCAGCTGCCGACTGTCTGGATGGAGCGGTTGCTCAGAGGAAGAGAGGTTAGACTCTCTTCAGCAACAGTTTCCTCTGTCGGTGCAAATAGGGGGTGTTAGTCACCCCGTGCCGTTTCTTTAAACCGCAGCGCTTCAGCAGCTCTTGCCTGCGATGCGGAGACAGCGGAGGTACTCCGGGTCATCGAGAAAACACTCCCTTACCCTCTGTGGAGGGTGACCTTGCGTCTGAAATATGCATGCGAATGGGGCGATGTGACTATTTCATGACACAGTCCTCGGGTATATTTGCTTCCTCCCAGCTGTGCGAAGCACAGGTTTTAAATTGAAAAGGAAAACCGAAAAGAAGAAGAGGAAAAAAAAAAGGCATTTACTGCAGAGCGGGAGAACTGATCCATGCCGACTGCTCTGCAGTTCACCGGCAGGAACTGGCGCCAACAATGGGCTTTAGGAAAATCCGATCGGCAATTCAGAGGTCACGGCTGTGGACGAGATTAACTATATCTATGAAAATTCCATCCATGAATGCCGAAATAGGTCCAGCAGTGCAGATGAAGAGCAGCATTCACAGTCAAGATGAGGACTTCAATGCAACGAACACTCCAGGTGTCACAGTTGGAAATCACTCAGATGGTAAATGTGGCTCGTTGGAGGAGTTTTCAGGCCGTCAATCTCTTTCTATGGTGTTTATCTCCTTTAAAGAGACAACAGATGATTTCCTCTTAGTTAAACCCGTCTTCCTCGGGGTCTTTAGTATGCATACCACAATTTTTCTGTGTGACACAGAGCAAGCTGTAAAATGTTAAAATAGCTCAGCTTCATTAAGTGATACTAACGTGTTTGCAAACATAAGCCAATAGACACTTTCATATTTACTCTTCTTGGCTGCTTTTGCGCGGCGCCAATCAGGAAAACACTTGAGTCTTTAACTAAAATAAATGTTCCACTTAATAAATATTACAGTGCAGCCTTACACGGGAATTTCTACTATGATAAAAACAATAATATATTCATTCAAATAAACCTAGTTTAATTTAGCTACTTAAATAACAGCAAACTATTTCGTCAGGGGGGTGATCATTACATTAGAGCCAACCACTGTTGACCACTGTCTTTCTTGCATGACTATCAACTATAGATGTATAGTTTTCTTTCTTCAATACGTAGTAATATAAAAAGTGCACGATCGAGACGCATCCGCTATACTTTAGTCCCTTGATCAGAGCCGTCATGGTTCCAAGTCCCCATGTCAGATAAAGCAACACAACGCACACGTCTGACTGTGATTCCTGCAGCTGCAGAACCGCAGCCACAAAGTGCAGCTTTGTGCTCCCACTGACTGTGCGCGCGCTTCCTTAATCGCAGCAAAACGTCTCCTTTCTTTATTATTTCAAGACACGCGCCGAGCCAATTAGCTAATCATTATTGCGAGGCAGGTGGTGCACTAATACGAGATAATAACACACCTTGGGCTTTCGGGGCCACCATACTGCTCGGGGCAGCAGCATCGCTGTGTTCTGAGCAAGTCTAATTGGGTTGTGGAACATGTGGGGGGGGGTTAAAATGATCATGCACGGTGAAGAAAAAACCTTTCAACCTGTGACTTTTGTGCCCGCTTTTTTATTAAGGTGACGAGAAGGACGTTGGCATTATTCAAATTAAAGGCTTATTAAAAAAAGAAAAAAGGGAACCACCTGGAATGATAGTGTGTTTTTTTTTTTGTTTAATCTCCTGATGGGACTTGTTCTTTAGATGTGAAATGAAAATGATGACGGAGGAGCTTTGGACTCTAATGTTGGATTTCCTCCCCCAGATTAGAAAACAAACCAACCAACATGTCTATGATCACAGGCTTATCCTTACGTCGTTTTTCTGATCTCTTGTGAATACGACTGATGGCTCACGCTGTTTTCTTTCCCACATCTTTATAATGAACCTCTTTTTGAAGGCCCGACATCAAAAAGGGGAAAACAAGGAATCACCTTGAAGTCGAATAGTCGAGTATCTTGCATACTGAATGCAAAACCTAAATGTATCTAGCTGAATGTTGTCTCGCGGTGTCAGTAGCATCAAGTCAATGTATCAAATTATCAAATCTGGTTATAGTGGAAAATCCATCACGAATCCATACAACTGCTCTACAAAAACCTCATCATATTTTCAGCGGCGACACCGAGGTCGACGGGATCTTTGTGAATCTTTTCTAACACATCGCAATGCACCGGCTGCACATGTTTTCCTGCGTCCTATTTCCTGAGTGTCGGTCCATGAATGCATGTCATGAATGCACGATGAGGGAAGAACCAACGCCGCCGCACAGCAGATGCAACCGCCGATGGAATCACATCCACATTTTAGTGTACGGACATTTTTTCCCATAATGCTGGATATTCCCTCCTAGCATTTCAAAAAACTAAATCTTTCGCCGTTTCTTTACTGTGTAACGCACAATTCTTGCTAAGTTTTCAAACTTATCTGGTGACAATCGACAGGCGTCCGGCGCGCTTGTCTCGAAACCGCATTTGACAAGTGAGGGATCCAGGGGCGAGCAGTCACTGTCGGCCACTGCTCCTGTCTCTGCGAATGCACTTTACCATGAAAGCAAACTGACAGTCAAGAGTGTCAAAAGTAGTTTGCTTCTATTAAAGTCCCCCCCCACTCCCCCCCGCCTCACCGACCCCCACCTGTCAGAGACCCACATCTGGCACTCCCGGAAGCTAACATTTAACACACCCTCTCGCAGAGCCGTGGCGTCTCTCTTTCATTATGTTCGCACCTCCGAAGGACAGGATGCGGCGTTTCGGCCGCCGTCTTTTGGAGTGACACGCTGGTTATAAGCGATGATAGCTGCCACGGCTCCGGGGGGTGCGTCTAAATGAACCGGCACTGGCGGTGTGAAGACACCTCGCTCCAAATCCACTGACAACATTATTATGCTAAGGACTTTATATAGGATGATGAGGCCCGGAGAATCGATGTGATTGATGCGCGGCGCTCGGCACATAATTCCTCACGTTTTATTTGAGACGCTCGCTCGGGGGGGGGGGGGGGGGGGCAGGGGGGAGGACGGGGGGTTGTTCGAGAGGTGGTGATGCTGAATTACGCTTGTCGGTTTAAACACGTTAACAGGTAACATTTGAGCGGCACAGGAATTGAAACACAGTCAAACTTCCTGTCGGACAGCAGTTTATAGTCATTTAGGAGTCACCTTGAAATGAGAATTTTGAAAGGTGTTAACAGTTAAAATGGATATTTCGTTTAGGGGACCTTTAGAGCCGTTCTCAGGATATTAACTATGTCGTTATTGCTGTGGATCAAGGTTGAATCTCTCATTCTGGGCACTCACATGAGCACTCTAAAGCAAACTTCCCCTCCGCTGCTGCATTCCAGCACCACGGACAGCGCAGCACCAAACACGAGAAGCCTTTCCGGGCGGCGCTGTCCGGGGTGCTGATGTCAGAGCTAAATCGCATGGTCGCAGCCGGTAGGAGTGGGCCTGTAGTTAAATGGCATACATTGTAAAAAATGAAGCTGCATTTATACTTTTTATTCATTCAAAAAAGGGGGAAATAGTTTTAAAGTCATAAAGTAACCTTGGCAAAGGCCCCATCGGCCATCATTTTTATTGCCATGCTAGTGGGCGTTTTCTCTTGAATCTTGACATATGTGCTCATGGTCACAAACAATATTTATCCGCACATCACAACAGTTGCAGGATGGAGGAAACAAAGCTTTATCAAAACGTTATTCACGTGTTTTCAGGTTATTGGTGTCTATATCACAATAAGGTGCAGCAGCCGGTGAGAGAATGCCAATAATCGAACACACACACAACACATCTGAAGAGTGGAAAAAAAAAGTAAAAATAGCGGTACCAGGAAATGTGTTTTCTGCACTTTTTTTGCCATTCTAGTCCATCTGTGTACAATGAAGCAGTGCCGCAGCACGGCGCCTACGTTTAGCCCGCCATATGTCCAAATGTTGCTTTGTGTCAAACTTAAATTTCACTGGTAAAGAAACACGCAGACTTAAACAATCAATAGGAAATAGCAGTGAGAACTACCAGTATTTTACTCAGTATTTTGTCTTGTCAATGAGTTCATGTAAATAAATTCACATATCCATGTCCTCAATTTCAAGCTATATGGGAAGCAGATGGGGAATCATACAGAAAAAATGAGAAACAGAAGGAATATATATATATATACACATGTGCTGGTATGCAATTGCAGGCTGCTTGCTCAGGGAAACTGATGCCCGCGGGCTGCATCCCACCCCCATGGCTGCTGGCAGGGAGATATTGAAGGAAAGAAAAGGATGCCTTACACGTAAGCGGGTGGAGGGTGGGGCCGTGGAGAGGATGGGGGGGGGGCTGATACTTGAGATGAGTCTTCCATTTAATGGAAAGTCTTGTGCATGAGCGGTAATGAGCTTGCTCGCAAGCAGATCACGAGCGCGCTCCCTTCAACGCGTGACACCGTGCCAGGAAATCAATCCGACCACTCAGTCATTCAGGGGCAGAATCAAGAAATGCATGCAGGTGTGTCAATTAATCACCGAGGAGAATAGTTGCATCCCTTCAAGACGAAGTAAACATTGTGTATTTGTTTTTCAATTATTATTAGACATTTTTATACATCTTTAGATAACAATGAACATGGTGTATTTTGTACAGTTCTGCTTCCAGATCGTCTCTGCAGCTAAAAACTAACGCGGCGCCCTTTAAAACGTCTTTACGTCCTCCTCCTTCCCTATAGAGACCCTTCATCCTGTTCGACCACCTGTTACTTCCACCCTGTTTCAATCACTCCGGCAGACGCTCAGCTGCAGCTATCGAACTGCATATCGCTCATCAATAACCCCCCGTGAGTTCATTCCCTCTTATTTATTCGTCGTGCACGCATATGTAATGAGACACCAATCATGGTTCAAGGGAAGGAAAACACCTTCCGCTTGATATGACGATATTTAGTTGGTGTTTTTGTGGGACGCCGTGTTGCACTATGGAATGATTTTCTTAAATATGGTAAAATTTGCGTTCACATTTTGGTCCAATTCCCACATCACTGCAGACTCCATCTTATCCATCAAACATTTGAGGGGTTTTAGAAGTTTGGAAGGTAGTAGGTTTTCCAAAAAAAACTACTGCAAGCATCGTGAATAGAAAATATTGCTTGTAAATAGCGCAACTGGACATTTTCTTTCCTTTAATAAGACAAATTCATTTAACTATGCAGTAGTCCACTAGTTCCCCCAGATGAAAAATGAAAGAGGTCGCGTCAGACATTTTGATCAAGCTACCCGATGACTTCCGATACGGAACAATGGAGGATAAAGTTCTTAAGAAGCCGCGGGTTCCTTTCCCCCTGTCCGCCACACAGACAGAAGGGAGGATATGAAAGCTGGGAGCGCTTAAGAAGGAGCACACGGTAAACCCACCTTTCATGAGGAGGCTGAGATCGCTTTTGATGGCTCTCTGAGATGCCTCAGTCGAGTCGCATCAAGAGCCATTTTAGCACAAAGGAACAAAAGCCGCAGCGAACAAGGAGACTCTTTGACACGCCGTGTCCCGGCATGATTTTCAAGAGCAGTCTATCAGAGCAGAAGACATTGTCCCCGCGGCAAATGTCCTCCTTTGTATACAATTCATATAAAGGCTGATATTAACGCGTCCTTGCAGTTATTGTTTGGTGATTTCTTGAGTGGTTAAGCGTATGTGACCTACATCCTTTTTTTTTAAACAGCCATTCATTCAAAGTATTTTTAATAGCTAGCTGTATAAGACGCTTGCACTAAAGCATTTGTCACAAATCCTGTAAATGGTAGTATTCACCTTATATTGATTTCTATAAAGCATTATTACCGTTTTATACACACATGTGCAAAGTTTGATCTCAAATATTCTTATTTTAGCAACTATGAGGTGTTTTATATTACTTTAAAGGAATTTATGAATGCATTGTTGTGTACAGCTCATGATATCTTGAAACTACGTTTCCATCCGTGGAGAAAGAAAGCGGCCTTCTCTGTCGAAGCCGATTGGTCCTCTGTGGAGAAAACAATCTCGAGCGCGAGGCACCGTTAAAGCGGAGTACGAATCGCTTTCCACTGCAGCCAGCGAGGAGAGAAGGGGGCCTGGCGGCAGCCGCGCATTTTTTTTTTTTTCGCACCATGCTGCTATCTCATATCGTGCACTTGTGTGACGATTGCGATGTAGTGCGTTCCTTCATGAAACGAACGCGGCGGGGACGGGAGAGACCGTTTGAGTGAAGAATCCAGGGGCAGGCACAGATCTGATCACACGCTCAGGGAAAAGAAGAAAAAGGCAAACCAGATTGGATGGCAGAGACAAAAATAATTGGACTTGTGTTGGTAACCTGAGTGGACACAGACCCATTTATCTCCCTGTCTGAAGCCCAGAAAGGTCACGCCAAACAACCCCAGCAAACCATTACTGATGTAAGAAACTTGTGTCTGGACTTTCTTTCTTTTGCCTTTGCTATAAACATGTATTTTTGTCCATTATGAGATGCTATTCCACCTTCATCCCACCGCTAGCCAAGCGTACTGTGTCATACATTGGTTTGGTATAAGAGCGGGAAAAATGCAATATAAAAGATGGCTACGGCATACAGCATGCTAACAAACTACACTACAATATAGTATATTTAGGTAATAGTTACCCAACAGCTCCCATTTTACCATGCTAGCTAAATGTTAGCATTTGCAGCTGAGGCTAATGTTAATGCACTGCGGGGTCATTCGTCACAAACCAACAATTCCGCCACCCGACATGTTGCATTGCATCCCGTGGGAAACATGAATCTTTCCTCCTAAATCGCATGGCGATCCTTCCACGATTTTTTTTAGGAAATTGTACAGAGACGCCCAAATGTCACCATTTACCTGTAACCTTATCAAGGCAAACGTGTTGGGATGTATTAGAATGTGGGTAAGTAACATCAGGCATGCAACCACTAAAAATGAAGTGTCTGAAATAATGAAAGAGATGTAGAAAAGAACAACGTCACATCAACGGACATGTCTGGAGTTCCCCTTTTACCTCCTGGACATGATCAACACTCGCGGGACGCGACCCCAGAGAGGCTGTCCTTGTGGGTTCCAGTGTATACTACTAGTCTTCTTGTTTGGCCCCGAGAGGCAGCATTGAAGAGCAGGCATCCTTGCAGCTTTTGTTTTGATGCAGAGATTTCCTTTTTATTCCGGTTCAGAGACCTTGGTGAAATGTTGATGAGCTTTCGAGGACCAGATCGCCTTGGAGGAAGAAAAAAAATAAATAAGGAAGAAAAAAAATAAAACTGAATGCGTCCGGACAAAAGTGAGGGATGCAAGGCCTTGTGGGAAAATAGGGTTTTGGGAAGGGAAGACAAGGAACGAGGAGAAAGACAGATGAGAGGGGGAGAGTCGGTGGAAACTTGCACGGCAAAAGCTTTGTAAAGCACCGGGGATGAAACATCGCTCTCCCCATAAGATGATTATGTTGTTAAATGAGATATGGCAATACTCTTGTAAGCGCTTAATCCAAGGATCTCCAGCTGCCATGCAAATGCAGCAGATGTCAGCGGGAAGAAGACACAAAGCCGAGGAACGAGAAACCGACCCCCCCCGCCTCCCGCCTCCCCCCGCCTCCCCCTTCCACCCGCCTCTGTATTATTTAACAGGGAGGCTTGCGGTCGCCGCGTCTCATTCTACTAACTTAGCTGCTCACAACTACATCGGAATCAGCAAAGCTCGGGTGTTGGGACCAACTTCTAAGAGGCTGGTTGTTCCTCGCTAAGCTTTCGCAGTGCTTTCATGCAGCTCCCTCGGCATTCCCAGGTGGGATTCTTCCGGGGTGGGTGGACCGAATCGGAGTGGATTTCCTTGGGGGACGTTAAAGTAAAATGTTTGACTCGTCCCCGAGGGATTTTTGCTGATGACATCATGACTACGGAAGTGCGAGTGAGCGCCTCTCCAGGCCCATTAAATCAGATGGCATGATCATTTAGTCTAATTTGCCATCAGTCCCACTAATTGCATCTGACTGTTGACTCCGGAGAGTATTGTAATTCCCTTGAACTGGTTAAAGTGACTGTGATGGGCTACGCTTGGGCTTGTTTAATAGCAGGTGATACATGCTTTGTTTAGCTTATTCCTCATCAGCGGCTTTTCTGTTGATGGCAAATAAATACAAAAAATGTCATTTTACAATTAAACTCTCTGGGGGGTTATTGGATCTTTGTCCGTTGCATCTAAGCTCCCGGTGTGTAATTTGAACAGGATCAATGCACAAAGTAGAAAATAAAACTGGTATCTGAAAAAACTGTTTGACCACACGGTACATTTAGATGGAGCTTGTCGAAAACATTTACCGCTGCGCCTTCCGGGAGGTGCTTTTGCCGTGCAAATACGATGTCTCTAACTGCCCCTTTCTTTTCCCCTTTTCCTTTATCGTTCTTTTTTTTTTTTTTTGTTCAACTCCCTTCTGCGGCTCACGGAGCTTTGTGCTCGTGTTTGAGTTCTCGCTGGCTGACAGGTTGTCACAGATAATAAGTTTTAATTCCCTGTGTGGGACCAAAACTCACTTGCCTTGTAATTTCCTCATAATTTTATTCCCTTTTGAAGCCCTTGAATGTAGATTGGTGAGATGTCAGTTATGAGCGTGGTAAGCTGCGATAGTAATGTATTCCGCTGCACTAAGACTGGACTTTTTGTCAAACCAAAGGGGATCTTTCATGTTTTAATTTGAATCAAACATAATCATGTCACAGGTGCATGATCAATCACACTCTTTATTTATTTATTTCAGGTCTAAGCTTTGGAGCAAGCTTTTAATACCCTTTTTAATCAAATTCTCTGACTGAGCCGGGAGAAAAAAAAAAATGTTGTCGTGTGACGACGACGCCTTCTGCGCAGTGAAACAGTGTGACGCTGTGAGTCACGCGATCTCTCTCCGACCCCTGATCCCCATTTGTCCCGGCGGCGATGTGTCTAAACGCACCACAGGAGTTCTGACGGACACGTTGCCTTGAGCTCCTGTTCAATCCTTCCACCCCTCAATGCCACTTTCTCCCCAATCCAGAATAATGAGCCTTTCAGAAATTCAACTCAGGCTTCCCGGGCCCGGCCGTGTGCTCGGCAGGCCAGATTCCTCGCTCCCCCCCCCCCCCCCCCGATTGCTGGAGTCCTTGCGGCTTCCAGCACCGCCTGGGAAAGAAAAAATGCCGGCTCTGTCGGCCAAGTGTGGCCGCTGTTTCGGCAGGATAAGTTGGCCGGGGGAATATTGTCTAAGTCCCCCTGAATGTAAACGAAGTACCCTTTGCTGTCACCCTGGATGCCTGGCCTGCCTTCTGTCTCGGATGGCTGGCTAGTCATTCTCTTCCTCATAAAGGATGCAGCTGTGCCGTACAAAAAGAGGAGAAGAAAAGAATTCCGGCACAGAATTGTGCCTCCTAACCGCGCGGTTGAAAAATGTGCCTTGTTTTTTCACCGCCAGCCAGAGCGGGAAAACGAAAACACAGGACATCTTCCACCTATGCCCAGAATAATCTATTGAGGACACGATTCTCAGACAGGTGGATTATTTCGCTGAGGAGGGATGTGCATGTATTCAGAATTGGTGCCATCTCCGGTGGGCTCGTTACTTTGGTGTCAGGGGCGTCCACGATTGAATCCCTATGGATCCCGTGTGATGGATGCCCTTAATGAAGGGTGTTAATTTAAAGTCACCTGCAGGCTACAGCCGTTCTATCCATGAGGCTGCATCATCACCTATCCAATGTTCTCTCTACAATGACAGAGGAAGGCCCAGGGAGAAGTGAGGGGATGGAATTGGATTTGAAGCTCTGAGGCAGGTAATAAAAAGCAACACTCCCACACACCAAGGAATGTGATTTCCCCAAGTACCCCTGGCAGACATGTTGAATTTCTGGCTGTAATGTATAGGCGACCAAGCTATTCATAACATGGGAGGCCCTGGCGAGTACAAGAGCCCAGGCTTGTTTTCTCATTAGAGGAACCTTTCCTGGTCCAAAATGCACAGAGTGAAATTTTTTGCAAGCGATATATAATGTGCTTTCTTATTTTCCATACGCGCCGTACAGTGGTCCTTCAAACCGCGCAGGTTTCCATGGTAACAACTTACTGCATCGAGCAGCTTGTTATGATTAAATGATTGGACAAATGGGTCCTATAAGCTACAAGTCCATAATTATTTTCATAAAATTGCTTATTTGTGCAAGACAAAAAAAAAACAACCAGTTGGGTCCAAAAAGAGGCCGAACCACCAATTTGGCCATTAGGAATCGTAATGATTTAATCAAGGTTGTCCAATAAATCCCCTCATACAAATTGACAGCCGCCTCTGTGTTTTCTGACTCCAACATCAGCTAAAAAGGCGATGAAGCTGTTCTGCCTCCGCGACTGAGCGTGTCCAAACATGGCCAGCAGCAGGTGTCGGTCCTTTCTAAGGCCGACCTTGCGGAGAGGCAGATTTCCCCTTCAGTAGTTCCATAGTGGTGTCCGCGGAGGGTTGGGGAGAAAAGGAGGGTGGGGGGGGGGTCCTCGGTAGCTTTCCAGGCAGGCCACTAGAGCGGCGGGGACGGCCTGAGGCTGGAACTAAGCCCCGCGCCCGCTTCGCTGACACTGATCCGCCTCCCCCCCCCCCCCCCCCGCGTTGCCACACAGCCTGAATAAAGCCACCGGGGGGTCAACTCGGGGAACAGCGGTTTTAGGAAAGAGAGGAGGTTTTTCTTCACTGTCATCTGAGTGAAACCAGAAATCATTTTCCCAACCAGCATTTACGGCCGTAATACGTTTTTCTGACTCAGTCAGGATTTTCTTTTGCATCCTTTCTTAAGGCGAAGGCGCAGTCAGTACAGAGCAGCCACTCTCTCGGCTAATACTCCATTAGACATATAGCGAAGAAACATCATTAGTTTGTTTTAACGTGCCACGACGGAGGCTGAGTGACGCTAATGGGGGGCCGCGTAAAAAAACGCTGTCAATCGTGGCACCATGACGGTTCACTGAACAGCACATTAGTGCCGAAAAAGTATTACAGGTCTCCAAGTATGCCTTCCTCTCTCTTAAGCCTTAACGCGAGTGGGAGAGGGGGGTGGGGGGGGGGGCAACGTCAGCAATCTAAATGGGAGTTTCAGTTATCCGTAGCAGGGCAGAACTAAGCACACATTGTGAAAACAGGGAAACTGGAAGGCAGGCAGGCGATGTCTCAATCCCTTCGTCCAGTCCCAGCGCTTAAAGACGCCCGAGCGGGGATCCGAATATCCACAGTCAGCACGAGCATCCCTCACTCGATCAAAGGAAACA
Source organism: Gasterosteus aculeatus (assembly GCF_964276395.1). Taxonomy (NCBI): domain Eukaryota; kingdom Metazoa; phylum Chordata; class Actinopteri; order Perciformes; family Gasterosteidae; genus Gasterosteus; species Gasterosteus aculeatus. The sequence continues at coordinate 4,279,565 of NC_135694.1, read as the reverse complement.
CTTCTGGCAAGCCAGCGCAGCAGAATTTGTTTGTGTGTCGTTGAGAGGGCGGATGTTGCAGAGGAGATTAATGAGCAATTTGCAGAGTGATTATTAACATTCTGGTCATTAAAGCAATGAGACCAGATTAATTGGTAAATCGGGCCGGACAAAATGATCGTAAAATGCGGTGGCAGAAGCAGCAAAGCACCTCGGGGCAGTGTGTGTGTGTGTGTGTGTGTGTGTGTGTGTGTGTGTGAACTGTTTGACTCCCTTCAAAGAAAACAGCGATGGAGAATTTGTTCTAATAACCAAGTAATTATCACTATAATCACTTAAAAGTACTGAAAATGAAAAAAAACTACAAGCACTTTTTCCAAAGATGGGTTCCTAATGAGTGTTAAACCTTGTTACATACTTCGATTAGCACTATTAATGCAATAATCTGCAGTTGTATTTAGTTAAGGTTGAACTACTTTATATAGGGCTTCAATTAATGACGACTATCATTGATGACGATTTTCATTATTTGCAAATTAATTTATATGAAATATTATGTGCTCATTTTTTTTCTATTGATCAACCCTTTAATTAACCCTTAACCCTTTAAACGAAAACCTTGTTAAACAACAATCTGATGGTCACATTTCCTTATATATGTCAGGTTGAGTAATACAAAGAGACTCTTTCGTAAATGTTCCTCACAGTAACTTCAAGTACATGGCGGAAGAAAATGTACTTTCCTCCGCTGTCAGCAAAATGTGTCTTTAAGTGAAAAAACAACACACTCGCTTCCCCGTCGTCACTCTCAAAACACGTAATAACTGCGAGGCGACGGGTTCGAGCGGCTCGGCGTCGCCTTGGACGAGACAATCGGAGACGAGAGACAGAAAGCGAGTGGTTTTACCATTTGACATTATTGCGAAATAAGTGGTTCTTCTCCTTCCAACCTGCGGCAGGTCGAGCTTTGGAGGTCAGGCTTCCTCGGGGTTATTGCCGCGCTGACAGGGGAGAACCCTTCAAGTGATTATGAGAGGTTGCCAATTAGCAGCAACATTGACAGATTTTGAGAGTTATTTTTAAGGAAAAATGATCATCTAAGAAAACGTTTTTCCTCTTTTAGCTTTTGGGGTAGAACTTTTACATTAAATTTCAAGTGAATACGATTTTCCTAATTATACACACACTCGTATGTATATTACGTATCGACATGTCAGTAAATATGCAGTATATAGTAGTATGAATCACATTTAGAGTCGTCAACAGTGTCGAATACCGAGCAAGGTGAAATGCAGATATTGAGTTGGAAGAATATCCTATGAAGAATGAGAGATCCCACAGATAATTCGATAAAAACTACGAGCCGTACAAATCGAATACAGGGAGACAATTAATAATTCAGACCCGCAGAATCCTCCCAGAGACAAAAGGGGAAGAAAAACAGCGGAATAAGAAATATAATCCCTGGTGTCTGCTCAGTTTCCTTTCCTTTTCTTCCCTCCCTCACAGGTTTCATGAAATCTGGGACACTGAGATATATATGTTTAGAATTCCTGCGTGTGTACTTTTGCAAAAATATCTGGGGGGGGGGGAGATACAGCTTGAAATGAATCCGTGCTATCTGGATAGAAACAACCTTCGAATGTGGCTGTTATCGGGTCGAAATCACAAAAAAAATGGTTTGAGTCTGGCGGGGAGGTTCAAGGGGAAATCGCTCTCCCTGCGTGCACCTAAACACAACATGCTGTTTGGATTTACATTGCTCTGATGAGCCCCACCAACCAGGGGGGGGTTAATAACCCACTCCCAGGCACAGCACCTCCTCTAAGTGATTGAGTGGAGGTGGAGCGACCTCGGCTATAGTGGACTCGGTTGTTGTTTCCCTGCTCCTCTTTCCCTCCGTCCACCGTCCTGTGTGCTTTGCGGAGATGCCCTTTTCCGTCGAGGGTCGGAACCCCCCCCCCCTCCCGCCTCCCTCCGGCTGTGATTGTCCTCTACCTTGTGATGCCAAAGCAGCCCAAGGATTAGCCGGTGTTTTTCCCCCTTCTCCTCTCTCGTGCGTTCACACACGACTGTATGATGTCGTCGTGCCAGAGCTCTGGCGTATGCGTCACATCCACGCTGTTGGGGATGCCGATGTTCACACTCGGGAGGGGGGGGGGGGAGACACGTGCACGCGCGCTACTCTTTTCCCGCCAAACAGGATTTGTAGGTTTTTTTTTTGTCCCCCCGACAATTTCATGGCATTCGCCCGATAAGATTCGGCGTGCCAGATTCTCGCTGCCTGGCAGTAAAATGTGTGGAAAGCCTGAAGAGACCCTCGCCATCGTTATTCATGAACATCGTTATATTGCAACTGTCTGCGTCCCTTCAATGAATTTTCCCCAGCGCCAAACTGTAGGCGGCTTCCAGTATCGGCGCGTAACATCCGATCCTTTCTGTTATTCCAAAAAATTGAGTGTCTGTGTGTGTGTATGTGTGTGTGAGAGAAGCATCCTTAAAACGTGCTGCTGACGAGCATTTGGCTCAATCTTTTTAACACCAAATCCCCCCTCCTCCCTCTCTGTAATTGGTTTAGCGTACGTACAGTGAACTAGGGTTGGCTCTTTTCTTTTAATCTTGAACTGTGGACAGATCGCGCCTCTCAGTTTCGCAGCTTAGGTAGACCGAAGGAAAAGGATCTGTTAAGCTGAAAATTGAATCTGAAGAGGGCTGGCAGCAGAGTGTTCCCTAGTACCTAAACCATGCATGAACCCCCGCGCATGGCATAAGTCTATGGCAGAGGTTGAAGCAAGGACAAGGCACTCCTCTTACAGCATTAATCTCACATATTACATTGAATTTACACTGATTTACCGTCGAAATCGGTGTTGGCATATTTCCGGTTGAGCAGTCAGTGAAGCTACCCAATGAAGCACAGGCAGTTTGTCCTCTTTGATGTTGTACAGCCCAAAAAAAGAGAGGTGGTGTTTAAACCGCATTGATTTTATTTGCTCCAATTGTTCACACTAATTATACCAAGCATTTGTCAATACATATTTTTTAAGTGACTGAATTATCAGTCAGTTATTGGATGGATTGCCATGCGGTTTTGTTCAGTAATGAATGAGCCCCGGGGATGAATTCTGATGACTTTTGGCTGCCAACAAACTCCTCATAGCAACGGCAACAGGTCCCACAGTCAACGCATCAATTATTCTACTTTAAAAGAAATAACGAAACATGTGCTTAGATTTTACTGCTAATTAGCACATTTTTCACTATTATACGCAAAAAACGGTGACAGTGTGTACAGGGAATATTATACCTGCATAACATTATTATATATAGTATTTTATTAACATTGTGAGCGATCTTACTATCGATGATTTTGCTAGCGGGATTATCTATAAAAGGATACATGGTAATCCTATAACATTGTCCAAGCGTGTCTCTTTCTCGTCATAACATTCTGTCCACTTTACCCACAATGCAACTTCAACCGGAGCCACAAACAAACCCCCCCAAGTTAGGTTTTGAGGTTGTTTCGAATAAGCATTTTGTTTTCATACTAAAAAAAACCACAAATTACTGGTAATGCGATGCCACTGGGGGCCCGGAGGGGGGAGCGGGGGGGGGGATTCACGGCCTCTTTGTTTTTCATCCAAGAACCTTTTTTTCATGTCTCGGGGGCAAAGTCCCGACCGCTCCGCATTCGGGTTCACGTCCAAGTTTGGAGTCCACTTCGTTCACAGTCACCATTACGCTCAGTCCAGTGTTCAGTCATCAGCCGAGGCCGAGGCGGGCGTGGCGGCCTCTCTCCGGAGACGTGCCCCCGGGCCGCGCTCTTCATCCAGACGCACTCGCCCCACACGGCTGGAGGGCCCGAATAATTCCTGCCCCTGTAACCCCCCCCTTCCCCTTCCCCCGCCTCCCTCCTTGATTAGGACTGAGAGACGCTGGCCTACTTAGCCGTAATGAGCTGGCCGCGTGGGTGGTGAGCTAACGCGGCCGGACACGTGGGCAACTCAATCGGGGTGGGGGGGGGGAACCCCGGCGAACCTGAGTGGCGCTTGATGGCGTATGGATGGGCTTTCAGCTAATCCCCCTTTTGAGAGGTCTGACAGTGAGTGAATGGGAGGAGATTCGGGGCCCGGAGGCACATCCAAGGGCAACAAGGAGGCTCCCAGAGGGGCTTTTGTGATTAGCTCTGGACTCTGCTGCCCATCGTGGTGTGAACGTGTCCAATGCTGCCCCGGCAATACACCGGTAAACACGTCACCGGTTCATTTGACTGGATATCAAAAGTCATTTTAGACACCTTTGTTCGTCTGCTGGATGTCTAATACACCACTTACTTTGAATATTTAGTGTCTGCGCAGGCTGTTAAGGATTCTACAAATAAAACTAAATGAATTCACTGTGTCCTCTGGTACACACCAATGCACGTACATGAGAAAACCTGTCTTATGAATCCCTGAGGCCTCAAAAATGCCTCAAAGAAGTAAAGTCAGCTGATCTTTCACGTAGAAATGTGTTTACGGGTGCAGAGCTGTGGAGAGATTTTAGAATATGTCATTAAAAAGACCTGAATGTCCGTGGCCCTGTGTGGTTGTAGTTAGTTTCATTTCCTTTGAAGCCGCATTGAATGGTTGTGGCTGCCGCTCGCACTCAGCACACCAGCACTTGTTGAATCCGAGCAAAGGCGCCGCCCATTAGCGTTTTTGCGGCGGTAATAAAACTCCTGTGCATAATGAATCCCTCCGTGCTCTGAGCAAGTGTCACGGCGCAAAGCAGATGCAGGTTAATTTAAAGTACGCTCCCAAAAAGAAGAGCGAGGTAAAGATTGGTTCGTCTTTGCTTTAGAGCTGATTGTAAACTTAAATGAGTCAAGGTGAACGTTCGTCACTATTCTCTGTAAAGAATGAAATAAAAGCTCTGCTCACATCATCGTCCCTGCATCCAATTAACGCCGTCACACCTCTGTAACGTTTCCTCTTTCCGTCCACCTAATTTGTTCTGTCTACAGTCTATTTATGTTTGCAGCACGACTCCTCCTCTGTCCTTCTAACCGCGATTCCGCCTCTTCGGGCGCTCGTGCAGGTTTTATGTAAATCGCCCGCTGATGAAAAGGATCTTTCCCTCTGAAATGACAAAAACCGCCGTGATATCATCCTTTTGTCTGTGGATTTGCTTTATTCTGATCCTCCACGTCTTGACCCAATCAAACCTCACGACTTCCTCGTTCGTTTTCGCGGGCCAATGTTTCTTCCAGAGGTAAAGTAACAACAGCCTCTCCGGGCCGAAACTGTACATGCTCGGCAAAAAAATAAAAATAAAGTGCCACGTCACCCCCGAGGCTCCTCTTTGTCATTCTCTCCCTCTCTCTCTCTCTCTCTCTCTGATGTACAACACAGACAACACCACACATAAAGAACCCCTCTTATCTTATTTGAGCAGTTGCTTAAAGTATTTCTACAAACTCCGAGGGGCTGGAATTATAAATCACGGGCGAAACAAGATGGCAATCAGCGAGGAGCCGTCGCAGAGAAGACTAATGAAACCACCCAGCCGGGTAAATGACCTGGAGATCTGGTGCGATACCGACTCCCCACAGTCACCGGGACGTGATACACTGGATGTCTCTCTCTCTCTCTCTCTCCCCCCCTGTGATGTGCCGAGGCCGCGATAAGGCCACGAAGGCAAACCAATGGGGCTCCCGTCTGTTTGTTCCATTACGGTGACGCGAGCTCATTTCGGTGGGTTCCGGTGTTCCACCACAGAGGACAGGAGCCGCTCGCGCGTTGGTTTGGGAGCTGGCATCCCCCCCCCACGGTAATTCACGTTTAATTGTAAATACGCGCTACAACCTTTTTCTTTGGAATAAATCAGCATGTTTACTGGGGTTGCGCAGCGCTTCCGAAGGAACTCAAATTGATCAAAGGAGAGAGTTTGTTTGAAGAATGAAGCGTTCAGCATATTTTAGGTTAACAAGAGACGGGTTTCCCTCCGCAGCAGTTGGCTAGCGTCACCCCCCCCCCCCCCCCCTCCATCACCACCCCATCACCACCACCCTCCCCTCCTCACATGTGAGAGCATCTATTTTTATCCGCTTTATTACCGTGTTCACATCTTCCCGGAAGTTATGCCTCTCCAAGCAACATCGTTATTATCTCCGACCGCCACGTTAAATCACCTCATTTATTTCTCGTTGGTGTGCCAATCCCCCCCCCCCCCCCCTCCCAGAGATAACAAACAAACATACATTCTTTTTTAGATGCATCCCCCATAAACGAGAATGAACACCCGCCAGAGAAGCTGTTGCTGCACCTACACAACATATGGACCTTCTGGTCCACGCGCGCAGCCTCGCCCGCCATCAGCCCCACTTCAATATGGGTTTAATTCCGACGGAGTCAATGTCTTCCAATGACTCCATCCTCTTGTTTGCATATAACGTGCTGTGTAATATGAGCTGGGAGACGAGCGTAGGGTGGTAACTAGTTTGTCTCTGAAGGAAGGTAAATAAAATCACTGCTTTCAACACCTGTAAACCGCCAAGAGAAAACACATCCAACAAAGTGCATTCTGTGATTTCCTGTGTGGCTGCTGCTTGTGTCCTCAGAGCGGATTAAGATGGAGCCCGAGTTACGGCGGCAAGCCTTAAGAGGTAAACGGGGAGGGCGGAGGAGAGACGGAGCTGGCGCCCAGCACTCAGCGCTTCCACTGACGTAGCACAGCGGTGCGGAAATCACTCCAGAACCTTCTTGCAGCTCCATTAACATTTCAAGGAAATCCTGCTGCAGCCGGAGAGGTTGTTTTACTCAACTGTCTCAGGACAGAAATATCAGTTACTCTAATGTAGCCGTGCTCCACAGAGCAGACATTTAAACACAGAGCTGTTGTAAAGGCCACAACGTGCGACCCCATCCGGTTTGGTCTTTCGTGCCAAAACTGATCTGGTGGAAATTAAACCCAAAGTCAGAATAAGTAGGGGCTGTCTTTTGCAAGTCTAAAATTATTTCTAAAAAAAGTCTTTCGACAAATAAATAATTCAAAAATGCAAAAGCTTCGTTTTTTCTGAAATGACGAATGTAACGCCGCGTCAAACGGGCGGACGGGGAGGGGGGGGGGGGGGGGGGGGGCAAAGAGAAGCAGGCAACAGATGTGACGGACCACCGACTGAACGTCTACGACGGGAAGCAGACGCGACGCGGCGCTCACTGATTGATGGCCCGCGCGCATTACAAATCGCTCAGGAGGATGAGACTCACTCATTAGCCTGATGACGGGGGGAGGATGGATCTTAGGTTAATGACAGACGAGGAGCCGAGCGAGGGCGCCTCCTCCATGGGCCTCTGCGGGGGCCTTTGCGAGTGCACTCGGGCTGAGAACGGTGAAGACGACTTGCACCGGCGGTGTTGAACCTACTAATTGAATAGCAACTGACGCCGAACTGACCCTGCGTCTAAAAATGTCCGAGACGTGGGTCTCTCACTCTACAGCCGGCGTGCAGAAGAAAGTTGCTCGCTCATGGATGCAGGCTGAATCCCGCTCCTTCGCTGATTGCAACTCTGCAGTAAATAAATGTAAAACAGCTGCAGACCCTCGCTGGTTTGTGTGCTTAGGTAATATCAGGACGCCGCGGAGATGCTGCGGCTGCCGGCTGTTTTATTGCTCCGCATGTGGGCAACATCACGACGACTGCTGGATGCTAATTTCAGTCACTCTGCTGCCCGTCACCCCGACTTGGTGCGGCACCGGAAATGAGTCGGGACTTCCCGCTTATTGATGCCACGGAACATTTCACGCGATTAGTCTGAAGTCGGAGTTTGCAGTGTTTTTTTCTTTTTGTATTGAGTTAATGGGAAATATCTACAAGGGGTAGCAAATTCTCTGCATCTTATGAGGCTTTGATGGGCGGCTTCTATTGTCGCGCCGTTACTTCCAAAACTTGGTGGATACTTGCAAACTCCATCGACGCTTTGGTTGCACGCAGACATACTTCTTCCATCTGAGTGGGTTGATTGATGTCAGTTCGATCCCCAAAAGACTGGGACAAACTCAAATATCACAATCTGTTAGCGTATCACATCTCCGGGTCTTATTTTGAACGCATTCTTGGACTGCAGAGCGAATCCGAGGGTCGGCCCAGTTCACATATTTTATTCTTTTTTTGCTTCTCAACTCCTCTGAAAGACGAGGCTTAATTCCCCCGGCGGGTATTGTACATAAATAACTACTCTCCACCATCTAGCAGGGACGGATCGCTGCCATTAATGTGGTTAGCGTTGCTGAATTATTTACCGTGGACGATGAGTGAAATGTGTTGGCTTGTGAGTACGGGACAAAAGGGAGCCGCAGTGAGATAATAGCGCGTTTGCCTCTTCTCATCGTTCTCCTGTAGAGAGCAACAGTTTATTAACGCCGAGACGCGTTACGGTTTTATTTCACTTAACAGAGTGTGAAAAACTTGCGCCGTTTGCTGGATGTATGCGCCCCATCCCCCGTCTTTGGTGTCTCGTTGAAAAAGTGAAACCAGCGGATTGGAACATCTCAGCGTGCTCCTGTGAGCAAGGAAAGGATGCGTCTGGGTTTTTGTTTTTGAATCCGTGTGCTGTGAACTCTTCATAACCCTTGAGGAATAGAGAAAAGAGTGCAGAGCTTATTTTTTTTTTCAAAATTCATCTGGGCCGCTAAAGACAATTTCCACTCCTTTTGTTGCATGGATTTTTCGAAAATATTGAGAAGCGCTGTTAAATCTGCTCGGCAAAAGTGCTATCAATTCTGAAAATCATACATCCACTCCATCAAAGCTCAGTCTTTGTCCCTCCATCTTTCTCCTCAACCCCCCCCCTTTTGTTGGCGGTGTCCTCCAGAGGACATCACTCAGAGGACAAATTCAAAGATTGTTTAGGATTCCGCGATATGCACATGGATTTTAATGAATGGGGGTAGTTTTTTTTTGGTGAGCATCCCCAGTGACAACAAAGTAAAACCAAGGTGCCCTCGTTGGACTCATGCAAGTGCTCAGCAGTCTTTTGGATCACGTAAAACATCTAATATTGTTGTAATATTATACTTTTCTTTTTCTTGTTACATTGCATTTTATTGTGTTGCTGTTTCATCACTGCGCCCTGATGCCCGAACGGGAAGGTCTGGGAATCACAAATGTTTTCACTATTCAGCCTTTAGGGACGCCGGACTGAATTGAATATGCATTCAGTCTCTGTGACATCACACAGTAGTTTCCTCTCAAAATGGATTTGGAGTCCCCACCTCTGCGGTGACTGCACGACCTCAACATACTCTTAACGGATGCTTGTTTCAAGTCTTCTTCAATACTGTTTTGTTTTGAGTAAAATAGTAAATCTAAAAATTCGAGACTCTCCAGTGCTTCAAAAACTGCAAACCACAAGCCAATGTGCGACTTCAGGGCTTGACGACTTAATATCTGTTTGACCGGCGCAACTCGTCCAAATGTCAAAACTCCACCCAAAAATCTACAACGGCACGGTTTGCCTTTTTTCAGCGTTCTCGCGAGGCAGTTGAGGATTGTGACTGTTGCATTCTGGGTAAGAGGCATTGGCTCAGTCGTAGCTCTTGGGTTTGCTGATGCAGAATTCCGTCACACAGATGGCGCGTGTCTGCAGACGGCAGCCCCAGCGAACGTTGTTGTTTTATGTCTCCTTTGATACGTATTAGCAGGTTCTTTGTTCCATGCATCACATTCGTTTATTTCTCCAAAGGAAGCATCTTCCAAGTGCTAAAATGCACAAATGAGCTTGACAATGGACACCCTTTACTGTTTTGAAGGGTGTCCATCTGTGTTTTTATCAAGAGCATGTTCCAGAAGACAGAATTAAACACAATAACAGGCTGGTCATGTTTTAAAACCCAGATTAAAAAATGCTTTTTACTTTAATTGCGGTGTAAGTGAAAAATTGGCCACTGTATACGCTGGACAATGAGAAGTTGTCAAGGCCTTAATATGCCGGATAAATCTACTTTGAAACACTAAAGTTCTTTTCTTTTTTGAATGGCTTTTATTCAGCTAATGGCCCCGTGCCATTGCTGGATAATAACACACCATAATAAAGTCAAAAACCTTTTTTAGAAAGCTGTTATGTGTTACTAATATAAAGCACAGGCGGTGTTGAGTGTATTATGACCTTCACATTTGGGAAAATGGAATTCTTACCAGCTGCCGCCTGAAAATTGCCCCTGCAGGCTTTGTTTAGGCCACGCTGCAGCTAAGTAGTTAGTCTCCTAAAACAAAAGCATTATCATTAATGATGGGAAAAACATACATTTCAGAGAAAACTCTGAACCTAATTCAAGGCAGGTGCCTCCTGTGCTGTAGTATCTGTGTTAAGCCTTACGTAACATCACAACTATTTGCATATAATTCAGTGTGGGTTCTTCTACTGGAACAGCAAGAAAATTGCCCTGATTTTCAGTTGTGAGAATTAATATTATCAAGGGGGAGGTTTTTTTTACTACACAGCCCCGCTGGTTGCACAACACAGCACATTATCTAAAAACACTAATCGGGTTCATGTTAAATTCACCTTTTTGATCTGAAAACAATGTTATGAGACGGATAACATTATTAAAAAAAACTTTTTTCGAAGTGCCACATTTTAGGCCACATTTCATTCGGGAATCACATTCGGAAGAACTTAATGACTCTTTGATATCAGCGATCTGTCTCAAAGCCGGGTCAATTACCCAAGCTTGTAGGACAGCTGACAAGCAGCATTTTACATTGGCCACAACAGTGCTGTGCTGGTTTTATCACACTAGTTTCCCATGAGCAGCCACTGACCCACCTTCTGAAGGCTTAATTGCCTGGAAAATGATCATCTGTGCTGGGAAAAGCAAGGCACAGAGTTTGTCTGAATTTTCTCCCACCCCGACTCTGTAATGGCTCTGTCCAAGGCATAAAGTGCCCAGCTAGAGGAAAATGTGTGGTAATTGGTGTACTCTGAGCGACAGGGTCTTTAGACTTGCTCGTGGCAACACCTCCTCTGGTCACTGAGAGGATTTGGGGGAAATTATAGAGCATTCTTTTCTAAACAACTCTTGAAGGCACGAGAGGTC